>NW_027467777.1:1912581-1959516 GCF_004210375.1 Tachypleus tridentatus
GATGAACTACTGGGAGTGGGTTAAAAAGCGTTGTCGATGAACTACCAGCGGTTCATAGCGTGTCTTGATGATAAACCAACGTGCGGGTTCATAGAGTGCGCCTTGACGATGAAACCAACAGCGGGTTCATAGCGTGTCTTGATGATGAAAACTAGCGAGTTTCTCGAAGGCGTGTCTTGATGATGAACTACCATGTTCATAGAAGGTTCCTGAAACAACTAGCGGGTCTATAGGTGTCTTAATGATGATGAACAACTTGTGTCTATAGGGCAGCGTTCATGATGAATCAAGAAGTGGCCCAGTGTCATGTGCTTGATGATGAACAACTGGCGGTTCATAGCGTGTTGATGATGAACTACTAGCGGGTTCAAAGCGTGTCTTGATGATATCAACAATTAGCGAGTTCATGAGTTCTAATGATAAAACTAGCGGGTTCATGGTCTTGATATGAAACCAACGAATCTGATATGAAAATCTTGATGATGAAACTACTAGCGGGTTCATAGGTGTGTTTTATTTATGTTAGCGTTCCAGCGCGGCCTCGTGTCATTGATGAACACCGCGGGTTCAGAGCGTGTCCTGAATAGCGGAATCTACGAAAACACAGCGTGTCTTGATGACGATGAACAATTGCGTTCGCAGAGTACTTGATGATGAACTACCGCGTTCATGGCTTGATGATGAACCACCGCGGTCCCATAGCGTGTTCTGGGCTGATGATGAACAACCGCGGCATAGCGTGTCTTGATGATGAACGCACAGCGGGTTCATAGCGTGTCTTGATGATCGATGAACTACCAGAGTGTTCATAGCGTGTCTTGATGATAAAACTACCGGGAAGCGGGTTCATAGCGCGTTCATGATGATGAAATACCTGGCGGTTCATAGCGTGTTCTGATGATGAACTATCAGGAGGGTCTGGCAGCGTGTCTTGGATGATACAGAACAACGGCACTAGAGAGTGTTCTGATGATGATGAACTACTAGCGGGTTCTTAGCGTCTTGATGATGAAACCACCGCGTCCAGCGTCTGGATGAATACGAACAACTGGCGGGTTCATAGCGTGTCTTGATGATGAACTACTAGCGGGTTCAGCTGCTTGATGTTGAACGACCAGCGTTTAGAGCCTGCATTGATGATGAACGACCACAACTGCTCATTGCGTGTTCTTGATGATGAACGACAAGCGAGTTCATAGCGTCTTGATGATGATGAACAACTGGTGGTTCATAGCGTACGCGATGATGAAACGATTAGCGGGTTCATAGCGAGTCTTGATGATGAACGACTAGCGGTTTCACGGATGATGAACTATTATGGCTTGAGAGCATGGCTTGATGATGAACTACTGGAGGGTTCATAGCGTGTCTTGATGATGATGAACAACTGGCGGGTTCATAGCGTGTCTTGATGATGAACTACTGGCGGGTTTAAAGAGTGTCTTGATGATAAATTATTAGCGGGCTAATAGCGTGTCTTGATGATGAACCACTATCGGGTTCAGAGCGTGTCTTGATAATGAACGTTTAGCGGGTTCATAGCGTGTCTTAATGATGAACGACTAGCGGGTTGACAGCGTGTCTTGTTGATGAACTACTAGCGGGTTTTTAGCGTGTCTTGATGATGATGAACAACTGGCGGGTTCAAAGCGAGTCTTGATGATGAACTACTAGCGGGTTCAAAGCGTGTCTTAATGATGAACGACTAGCGGGTTTAGAACATGTCTTGATGATGAACAACTGGCGTGTTCAAAGCGTGTCTTGATGATGAACGATTAGCGGGTTCATAGCGAGTCTTGATGATGAACGACTAAAGGGTTCATAGCGTGTCTTGATGATGAACCAATAGCGGGTTCATAGCGTATCTTGATAATGAACCATTAACGAATTCATAGCGTGTCTTGATGATGAACGACTAGCGAGTTCATAGCGTGTTTTGATGATGAACTACTAGCGGGTTCATAGCGTGTCTTGATGATGATGAACAACTGGCGGGTTCATAGCGTGTCTTGATGATGACGAACTACTAGAGTGTTCATAGCGTGTCTTGATAATGAACTACTAGCGGGTTTATAGCGTGTTTTGATGATGATGAACAATTGGCGAGTTCAGAGCGTGTCTTGATGATGAACTACTGGGGTGGGTTAAAAGCGTTTCTTGATGAACTACTAGCGGGTTCATAGCGTGTCTTGATGATGAACAACTGGCGGGTTCATAGAGTGTCTTGATGATAAACTACTAGCGGGTTCAAAGCGTATCTTGATGATGAAAAACTAGCGAGTTTCTAGCGTGTCTTGATGATGATGAACTACTGGCGGGTTCATAGCGTGTCTTGATGATAAACTACTAGCGGGTTCATAGGGTGTCTTAATGATGATGAACAACTTGCGGGTTCATAGCGTGTCTTGATGATGAACTAATAGCGGGTTCATAGCGTGTCTTGATGATGAACGACTAGCGTGTTTAGAACGTGTCTTGATGATGAACTACTAGCGGGTTCATAGCGTGTCTTGATGATGAACCACTAGCGGGTTCATAGCGTGTCTTGATGATGAAAGACTAGCGGGCTCAAAGCGTGTCTTGATGATGAACGACTAACGGGTTTAGAGCATGTCTTGATGATGAACAACTAGCGGGTTAATAGCATGTCTTGATGATGATGAACGACTAGCGGGTCATAGCGTGTCTCGATGATGAACAACAAGCGAGTTCATAGCGTGTCTTGATGATGATGAACAACTGGTGGGTTCATAGCGTGTCTTGATGATGATGAACCACTAGCGGGTTCATAGCGTGTCTTGATGATGAAAACTAGCGAGATTATAGCGTGTCTTGATGATGATGAACTACTGGCGGGTTCATAGCGTGTCTTGATGATGAACTACTGGCGGGTTTAAAGAGTGTCTTGATGATAAATTATTAGCGGGCTAATAGCGTGTTATGATGATGAACCACTATCGGGTTCCGAGCGTGTCTTGATAATGAACGTTTAGCGGGTTCATAGCGTGTCTTAATGATGAACGACTAGCGGGTTGACAGCGTGTCTTGATGATGAACTACTAGCGGGTTTTTAGCGTGTCTTGATGATGATGAACAACTGGCGGGTTCAAAGCGAGTCTTGATGATGAACTACTAGCGGGTTCAAAGCGTGTCTTAATGATGAACGACTAGCGGGTTTAGAACATGTCTTGATGATGAACAACTGGCGTGTTCAAAGCGTGTCTTGATGATGAACGATTAGCGGGTTCATAGCGTGTCTTGATGATGAACGACTAAAGGATTCATAGCGTGTCTTGATGATAAACCACTAGCGGGTTCATAGCGTATCTTGATAATGAACCATTAACGAATTCATAGCGTGTCTTGATGATGAACGACTAGCGGGTTCATAGCGTGTTTTGATGATGAACTACTAGCGGGTACATAGCGTGTCTTGATGATGATGAACAACTGGCGGGTACATAGCGTGTCTTGATGATGACGAACTACTAGAGTGTTCATAGCGTGTCTTGATGATAAACTACTAGCGGGTTCATAGCGTGTCTTGATGATAATGAACAATTGGCGGGTTCAGAGCGTGTTTTGATGATGAAACTACTAAAGGGTTCATAGCGTGTCTTGATGATGATGAACAATTGGCGGATTCAGAGAGTGTCTTGATGATGAACTACTAGCGGGTTCATAGCGTGTCTTGATGATGAACCACTGGCGGGTTCATAGCGTGTCTGGATGATGATGAACAACTGGCGGGTTCATAGCGTGTCTTGATGATGAACTACTAGCGGGTTCATAGCGTGTCTTGATGATGAACCACTGGCGGGTTAATAGCGTGTCGTGATATTGATGAACAACTAGCGGGTTCATAGCGTGTCTTGATGATGAACCACTAGCGGGTTAATAGCGTGTCTTGATGATGAAGGACTAGCGGGTTAATAGCGTGTCTTGATGATGAACGACTAGCGTGTTTAGAGCATGTATTGATGATTAACAACTGGCTGGTTCATAGCGTGATTTGATGATGATGAACGACTAGCGGGCTCATAGCGTGTCTTGATGATGAACGACAAGCGAGTTCATAGCGTGTCTTGATAATGAACTACTAGCGGGTTTATAGCGTGTTTTGATGATGATGAACAATTGGCGAGTTCAGAGCGTGTCTTGATGATGAACTACTGGGGTGGGTTAAAGCGTTTCTTGATGCACTACTAGCGGGTTCATAGCGTGTCTTGATGATGAACAACTGGCGGGTTCATAGAGTGTCTTGATGATAAACTACTAGCGGGTTCAAAGCGTATCTTGATGATGAAAACTAGCGAGTTTCTAGCGTGTCTTGATGATGATGAACTACTGGCGGGTTCATAGCGTGTCTTGATGATAAACTACTAGCGGGTTAATAGGGTGTCTTAATGATGATGAACAACTTGCGGGTTCATAGCGTGTCTTGATGATGAACTAATAGCGGGTTCAGAGCGTGTCTTGATGATGATGAACAACTGGCGGGTTCAGAGTGAGTATTGATGATGAACTACTAGCGGGTTCAAAGCGTGTCTTGATGATGATGAACAACTGGCGGGTTCATAGCGTGTCTTGATGATGAACAACTGGCGGGTTCAGAGCGTGTCTTAATGATGAACTACTAGCGGGTTAGTAGCGTGTCTTGATGATGATGAACTACTGGCGGGTTCAAAGCGTGTCTTGATGATGAACTACTGGGGGTGGGTGGGTTTAAAAGCGTTTCTTGATGAAATACTAGCGGGTTCATAGCGTGTCTTGATGATGAACTACTGGCGGGTTCATAGCGTGTCTTGATGATAAACTACTAGCGGGTTCATAGGGTGTCTTAATGATGATGAACAATTGGCGGGTTCAGAGCGTGTCTTGATGATGAAAAACTAGCGAGTTTATAGCGTGTCTTGATGATGATGAACTACTAGCGAGTTCATAGCGTGTCTTGATAATGAACAACTTGCGGGTTCATAGCGTGTCTTGATGATGATGAACTACTAGCGGGTTCATAGCGTGTCTTCATGATGATGAACCACTGGCTGGTTCATAGCGTGTCTTGATGATGAACAATTGGTGGATTCATAGCGTGTCTTCATAATGAACGACTAGCGGGTTCATAGCGTGTCTTGATGATAAACTACTAGCAGGTTCATAGCGTGTCTTGATGATGATGAACCACTGGCGGGTTCATAGCGTGTCTTGATAATGAACAACTGGCGGGTTCATAGCGTGTCTTGATGATGAACTTCTAGAGGGTTCATAGCGTGTCTTGATGATGATGAACGACTAGCGGGTTCATAGCGTGTCTTGATGATGAACGACTAGCGGGTTTAGAACGTGTCTTGATGATGAACTACTAGCGGGTTCATAGCGTGTCTTGATGATGAACCACTAGCGGGTTCATAGCGTGTCTTGATGATGAAAGACTAGCGGGCTCAAAGCGTGTCTTGATGATGAACGACTAACGGGTTTAGAGCATGTCTTGATGATGAACAACTAGCGGGTTAATAGCGTGTCTTGATGATGATGAACGACTAGCGGGTCATAGCGTGTCTCGATGATGAACAACAAGCGAGTTCATAGTGTGTCTTGATGATGATGAACCACTAGCGGGTTCATAGCGTGTCTTGATGATGAAAAACTAGCGAGATTATAGCGTGTCTTGATGATGATGAACTACTGGCGGGTTCATAGCGTGTCTTGATGATGAACTACTGGCGGGTTTAAAGAGTGTCTTGATGATAAATTATTAGCGGGCTAATAGCGTGTCTTGATGATGAACCACTATCGGGTTCAGAGCGTGTCTTGATAATGAACGTTTAACGGGTTCATAGCGTGTCTTAATGATGAACGACTAGCGGGTTTTTAGCGTGTCTTGAAGATGATGAACAACTGGCGGGTTCATAGCGTGTCTTGATGATGAACTACTGGCGGGTTCATAGCGTGTCTTGATGATAAACTACTAGCGGGTTCATAGGGTGTCTTAATGATGATGAACAATTGGCGGGTTCAGAGCGTGTCTTGATGATGAAAAACTAGCGAGTTTATAGCGTGTCTTGATGATGATGAACTACTAGCGAGTTCATAGCGTGTCTTGATAATGAACAACTTGCGGGTTCATAGCGTGTCTTGATGATGATGAACTACTAGCGGGTTCATAGCGTGTCTTCATGATGATGAACCACTGGCTGGTTCATAGCGTGTCTTGATGATGAACAATTGGTGGATTCATAGCGTGTCTTCATAATGAACGACTAGCGGGTTCATAGCGTGTCTTGATGATGAACTACTAGCAGGTTCATAGCGTGTCTTGATGATGATGAACCACTGGCGGGTTCATAGCGTGTCTTGATAATGAACAACTGGCGGGTTCATAGCGTGTCTTGATGATGAACTACTAGAGGGTTCATAGCGTGTCTTGATGATGATGAACGACTAGCGGGTTCATAGCGTGTCTTGATGATGAACGACTAGCGGGTTTAGAACGTCTTGATGATGAACTACTAGCGGGTTCATAGCGTGTCTTGATGATGAACCACTAGCGGGTTCATAGCGTGTCTTGATGATGAAAGACTAGCGGGCTCAAAGCGTGTCTTGATGATGAACGACTAACGGGTTTAGAGCATGTCTTGATGATGAACAACTAGCGGGTTAATAGCGTGTCTTGATGATGATGAACGACTAGCGGGTCATAGCGTGTCTCGATGATGAACAACAAGCGAGTTCATAGCGTGTCTTGATGATGATGAACCACTAGCGGGTTCATACCGTGTCTTGATGATGAAAAACTAGCGAGATTATAGCGTGTCTTGATGATGATGAACTACTGGCGGGTTCATAGCGTGTCTTGATGATGAACTACTGGCGGGTTTAAAGAGTGTCTTGATGATAAATATTAGCGGCTAAAAGCGTGTCTTGATGATGAACCACTATCGGGTTCAGAGCGTGTCTTGATAATGAACGTTTAACGGGTTCATAGCGTGTCTTAATGATGAACGACTAGCGGGTTGACAGCGTGTCTTGATGATGAACTACTAGCGGGTTTTTAGCGTGTCTTGATGATGATGAACAACTGGCGGGTTCAAAGCGAGTCTTGATGATGAACTACTAGCGGGTTCAAAGCGTGTCTTGAATGATGAACGACTAGCGGGTTTAGAACATGTCTTGATGATGAACAACTGGCGTGTTCAAAGCGTGTCTTGATGATGAACGATTAGCGGGTTTATAGCGAGTCTTGATGATGAACGACTAAAGGGTTAATAGCGTGTCTTGATGATAAACCACTAGCGGGTTCATAGCGTATCTTGATAATGAACCATTAACGAATTCATAGCGTGTCTTGATGATGAACGACTAGCGAGTTCATAGCGTGTTTGATGATGAACTACTAGCGGGTTCATAGCGTGTCTTGATGATGATGAACAACTGGCGGGTACATAGCGTGTCTTGATGATGACGAACTACTAGAGTGTTCATAGCGTGTCTTGATGATGAACTACTAGCGGGTTCATAGCGTGTCTTGATGATAATGAACAATTGGCGGGTTCAGAGCGTGTTTTGATGATAAACTACTAAAGGGTTCATAGCGTGTCTTGATGATGATGAACAATTGGCGAGTTCAGAGAGTGTCTTGATGATGAACGACTAGCGGGTTCATAGCGTGTCTTGATGATGAACCACTGGCGGGTTCATAGCGTGTCTGGATGATGATGAACAACTGGCGGGTTCATAGCGTGTCTTGATGATGAACTACTAGCGGGTTCATAGCGTGTCTTGATGATGAACCACTGGCGGGTTAATAGCGTGTCGTGATATTGATGAACAACTAGCGGGTTCATAGCGTGTCTTGATGATGAACCACTAGCGGGTTAATAGCGTGTCTTGATGATGAAGGACTAGCGGGTTAATAGCGTGTCTTGATGATGAACGACTAGCGGGTTTAGAGCATGTATTGATGATGAACAACTGGCTGGTTCATAGCGTGATTTGATGATGATGAACGACTAGCGGGTTCATAGCGTGTCTTGATGATGAACGACAAGCGAGTTCATAGCGTGTCTTGATGATGAACTACTAGCGGGTTTATAGCGTGTTTTGATGATGATGAACAACTGGCGAGTTCAGAGCGTGTCTTGATGATGAACTACTGGGGTGGGTTAAAAGCGTTTCTTGATGAACTACTAGCGGGTTCATAGCGTGTCTTGATGATGAACAACTGGCGGGTTCATAGAGTGTCTTGATGATAAACTACTAGCGGGTTCAAAGCGTGTCTTGATGATGAAAAACTAGCGAGTTTCTAGCGTGTCTTGATGATGATGAACTACTGGCGGGTTCATAGCGTGTCTTGATGATGAACTACTAGCGGGTTCATAGGGTGTCTTAATGATGATGAACAACTTGCGGGTTCATAGCGTGTCTTGATGATGAACTAATAGCGGGTTCATAGCGTGTCTTGATGATGATGAACAACTGGCGGGTTCAGAGCGTGTATTGATGATGAACTACTAGCGGGTTCAAAGCGTGTCTTGATGATGATGAACAACTGGCGGGTTCATAGCGTGTCTTGATGATGAACAACTGGCGGGTTCATAGCGTGTCTTAATGATGAACTACTAGCGGGTTCGTAGCGTGTCTTGATGATGATGAACTACTGGCGGGTTCAAAGCGTGTCTTGATGATGAACTACTGGGGTGGGTGGGTGGTTTAAAAGCGTTTCTTGATGAAATACTAGCGGGTTCATAGCGTGTCTTGATGATGAACTACTGGCGGGTTCATAGCGTGTCTTGATGATAAACTACTAGCGGGTTCATAGCGTGTCTTAATGATGATGAACAATTGGCGGGTTCAGAGCGTGTCTTGATGATGAAAACTAGCGAGTTTATAGCGTGTCTTGATGATGATGAACTACTAGCGAGTTCATAGCGTGTCTTGATAATGAACAACTTGCGGGTTCATAGCGTGTCTTGATGATGATGAACTACTAGCGGGTTCATAGCGTGTCTTCATGATGATGAACCACTGGCTGGTTCATAGCGTGTCTTGATGATGAACAATTGGTGGATTCATAGCGTGTCTTGATGATGAACGACTAGCGGGTTCATAGCGTGTCTTGATGATGAACTACTAGCAGGTTCATAGCGTGTCTTGATGATGATGAACCACTGGCGGGTTCATAGCGTGTCTTGATGATGAACAACTGGCGGGTTCATAGCGTGTCTTGATGATGAACTACTAGAGGGTTCATAGCGTGTCTTGATGATAAACTACTAGCGGGTTCATAGCGTGTCTTGATGATGATGACGACTGGCGGGTTCAGAGCGTGTCTTGATGATGAACTACTAGCGGGTTCATAGCGTGTCTTGATGATGAACAACTAGCGGGTTCATAGCGTGTCTTGATGATGAACTACTAGCGGGTTCATAGCGTGTCTTGATGATGAACCACTAGCGGGTTCATAGCGTGTCTCTTGATGATGAACAACTGGCGGGTTCATAGCGTGTCTTGATGATGAACTACTAGCGGGTTCATAGCGTGTCTTGATGATGAACCACTAGCGGGTTCATAGCGTGTCTGATGATGATGAACAACTAGCGGGTTCATAGCGTGTCTTGATGATGATGAACCACTAGCGGGTTCATAGCGTGTCTTGATGATGAACGACTAGCGGGTTATAGCGTGTCTTGATGATG
This sequence comes from Tachypleus tridentatus, assembly GCF_004210375.1. Lineage (NCBI taxonomy): Eukaryota > Metazoa > Arthropoda > Merostomata > Xiphosura > Limulidae > Tachypleus > Tachypleus tridentatus. Next base: position 1,922,277 of record NW_027467777.1, read on the forward strand.
AACGACTAGCGTGTTTAGAGCGTGTATTGATGATGAACAACTGGCTGGTTCATAGCGTGATTTGATGATGATGAACGACTAGCGGGTTCATAGCGTGTCTTGATGATGAACGACAAGCGAGTTCATAGCGTGTCTTGATAATGAACTACTAGCGGGTTTATAGCGTGTTTTGATGATGATGAACAATTGGCGAGTTCAGAGCGTGTCTTGATGATGAACTACTGGGGTGGGTTAAAAGCGTTTCTTGATGAACTACTAGCGGGTTCATAGCGTGTCTTGATGATGAACAACTGGCGGGTTCATAGAGTGTCTTGATGATAAACTACTAGCGGGTTCAAAGCGTGTCTTGATGATGAAAACTAGCGAGTTTCTAGCGTGTCTTGATGATGATGAACTACTGGCGGGTTCATAGCGTGTCTTGATGATAAACTACTAGCGGGTTAATAGGGTGTCTTAATGATGATGAAGAACTTGCGGGTTCATAGCGTGTCTTGATGATGAACTAATAGCGGGTTCAGAGCGTGTCTTGATGATGATGAACAACTGGCGGGTTCAGAGTGAGTATTGATGATGAACTACTAGCGGGTTCAAAGCGTGTCTTGATGATGATGAACAACTGGCGGGTTCATAGCGTGTCTTGATGATGAACAACTGGCGGGTTCAGAGCGTGTCTTAATGATGAACTACTAGCGGGTTAGTAGCGTGTCTTGATGATGATGAACTACTGGCGGGTTCAAAGCGTGTCTTGATGATGAACTACTGGGGGTGGGTGGGTTTAAAAGCGTTTCTTGATGAAATACTAGCGGGTTCATAGCGTGTCTTGATGATGAACTACTGGCGGGTTCATAGCGTGTCTTGATGATAAACTACTAGCGGGTTCATAGGGTGTCTTAATGATGATGAACAATTGGCGGGTTCAGAGCGTGTCTTGATGATGAAAAACTAGCGAGTTTATAGCGTGTCTTGATGATGATGAACTACTAGCGAGTTCATAGCGTGTCTTGATGATGAACAACTTGCGGGTTCATAGCGTGTCTTGATGATGATGAACTACTAGCGGGTTCATAGCGTGTCTTCATGATGATGAACCACTGGCTGGTTCATAGCGTGTCTTGATGATGAACAATTGGTGGATTCATAGCGTGTCTTGATGATGAACGACTAGCGGGTTCATAGCGTGTCTTGATGATAAACTACTAGCAGGTTCATAGCGTGTCTTGATGATGATGAACCACTGGCGGGTTCATAGCGTGTCTTGATAATGAACAACTGGCGGGTTCATAGCGTGTCTTGATGATGAACTACTAGAGGGTTCATAGCGTGTCTTGATGATGATGAACGACTAGCGGGTTCATAGCGTGTCTTGATGATGAACGACTAGCGGGTTTAGAACGTGTCTTGATGATGAACTACTAGCGGGTTCATAGCGTGTCTTGATGATGAACCACTAGCGGGTTCATAGCGTGTCTTGATGATGAAAGACTAGCGGGCTCAAAGCGTGTCTTGATGATGAACGACTAACGGGTTTAGAGCATGTCTTGATGATGAACAACTAGCGGGTTAATAGCGTGTCTTGATGATGATGAACGACTAGCGGGTCATAGCGTGTCTCGATGATGAACAACAAGCGAGTTCATAGTGTGTCTTGATGATGATGAACCACTAGCGGGTTCATAGCGTGTCTTGATGATGAAAAACTAGCGAGATTATAGCGTGTCTTGATGATGATGAACTACTGGCGGGTTCATAGCGTGTCTTGATGATGAACTACTGGCGGGTTTAAAGAGTGTCTTGATGATAAATTATTAGCGGGCTAATAGCGTGTCTTGATGATGAACCACTATCGGGTTCAGAGCGTGTCTTGATAATGAACGACTAACGGGTTCATAGCGTGTCTTAATGATGAACGACTAGCGGGTTGACAGCGTGTCTTGATGATGAACTACTAGCGGGTTTTTAGCGTGTCTTGAAGATGATGAACAACTGGCGGGTTCATAGCGTGTCTTGATGATGAACTACTGGCGGGTTCATAGCGTGTCTTGATGATAAACTACTAGCGGGTTCATAGGGTGTCTTAATGATGATGAACAATTGGCGGGTTCAGAGCGTGTCTTGATGATGAAAAACTAGCGAGTTTATAGCGTGTCTCGATGATGATGAACTACTAGCGAGTTCATAGCGTGTCTTGATAATGAACAACTTGCGGGTTCATAGCGTGTCTTGATGATGATGAACTACTAGCGGGTTCATAGCGTGTCTTCATGATGATGAACCACTGGCTGGTTCATAGCGTGTCTTGATGATGAACAATTGGTGGATTCATAGCGTGTCTTCATAATGAACAACTGGCGGGTTCATAGCGTGTCTTAATGATGAACTACTAGCGGGTTCGTAGCGTGTCTTGATGATGATGAACTACTGGCGGGTTCAAAGCGTGTCTTGATGATGAACTACTGGGGTGGGTGGGTTTAAAAGCGTTTCTTGATGAAATACTAGCGGGTTCATAGCGTGTCTTGATGATGAACTACTGGCGGGTTCATAGCGTGTCTTGATGATAAACTACTAGCGGGTTCATAGGGTGTCTTAATGATGATGAACAATTGGCGGGTTCAGAGCGTGTCTTGATGATGAAAACTAGCGAGTTTATAGCGTGTCTTGATGATGATGAACTACTAGCGAGTTCATAGCGTGTCTTGATAATGAACAACTTGCGGGTTCATAGCGTGTCTTGATGATGATGAACTACTAGCGGGTTCATAGCGTGTCTTCATGATGATGAACCACTGGCTGGTTCATAGCGTGTCTTGATGATGAACAATTGGTGGATTCATAGCGTGTCTTCATGATGAACGACTAGCGGGTTCATAGCGTGTCTTGATGATGAACTACTAGCAGGTTCATAGCGTGTCTTGATGATGATGAACCACTGGCGGGTTCATAGCGTGTCTTGATAATGAACAACTGGCGGGTTCATAGCGTGTCTTGATGATGAACTACTAGAGGGTTCATAGCGTGTCTTGATGATGATGAACGACTAGCGGGTTCATAGCGTGTCTTGATGATGAACGACTAGCCGGTTTAGAACGTGTCTTGATGATGAACTACTAGCGGGTTCATAGCGTGTCTTGATGATGAACCACTAGCGGGTTCATAGCGTGTCTTGATGATGAAAGACTAGCGGGCTCAAAGCGTGTCTTGATGATGAACGACTAACGGGTTTAGAGCATGTCTTGATGATGAACAACTAGCGGGTTAATAGCGTGTCTTGATGATGATGAACGACTAGCGGGTCATAGCGTGTCTCGATGATGAACAACAAGCGAGTTCATAGCGTGTCTTGATGATGATGAACCACTAGCGGGTTCATACCGTGTCTTGATGATGAAAAACTAGCGAGATTATAGCGTGTCTTGATGATGATGAACTACTGGCGGGTTCATAGCGTGTCTTGATGATGAACTACTGGCGGGTTTAAAGAGTGTCTTGATGATAAATTATTAGTGGCTAAAAGCGTGTCTTGATGATGAACCACTATCGGGTTCAGAGCGTGTCTTGATAATGAACGTTTAACGGGTTCATAGCGTGTCTTAATGATGAACGACTAGCGGGTTGACAGCGTGTCTTGATGATGAACTACTAGCGGGTTTTTAGCGTGTCTTGATGATGATGAACAACTGGCGGGTTCAAAGCGAGTCTTGATGATGAACTACTAGCGGGTTCAAAGCGTGTCTTAATGATGAACGACTAGCGGGTTTAGAACATGTCTTGATGATGAACAACTGGCGTGTTCAAAGCGTGTCTTGATGATGAACGATTAGCGGGTTTATAGCGAGTCTTGATGATGAACGACTAAAGGGTTAATAGCGTGTCTTGATGATAAACCACTAGCGGGTTCATAGCGTATCTTGATAATGAACCATTAACGAATTCATAGCGTGTCTTGATGATGAACGACTAGCGAGTTCATAGCGTGTTTTGATGATGAACTACTAGCGGGTACATAGCGTGTCTTGGTGATGATGAACAACTGGCGGGTACATAGCGTGTCTTGATGATGACGAACTACTAGAGTGTTCATAGCGTGTCTTGATGATAAACTACTAGCGGGTTCATAGCGTGTCTTGATGATAATGAACAATTGGCGGGTTCAGAGCGTGTTTTGATGATAAACTACTAAAGGGTTCATAGCGTGTCTTGATGATGATGAACAATTGGCGAGTTCAGAGAATGTCTTCATGATGAACTACTAGCGGGTTCATAGCGTGTCTTGATGATGAACCACTGGCGGGTTCATAGCGTGTCTGGATGATGATGAACAACTGGCGGGTTCATAGCGTGTCTTGATGATGAACTACTAGCGGGTTCATAGCGTGTCTTGATGATGAACCACTGGCGGGTTAATAGCGTGTCGTGATATTGATGAACAACTAGCGGGTTCATAGCGTGTCTTGATGATGAACCACTAGCGGGTTAATAGCGTGTCTTGATGATGAAGGACTAGCGGGTTAATAGCGTGTCTTGATGATGAACGACTAGCGTGTTTAGAGCATGTATTGATGATTAACAACTGGCTGGTTCATAGCGTGATTTGATGATGATGAACGACTAGCGGGTTCATAGCGTGTCTTGATGATGAACGACAAGCGAGTTCATAGCGTGTCTTGATAATGAACTACTAGCGGGTTTATAGCGTGTTTTGATGATGATGAACAATTGGCGAGTTCAGAGCGTGTCTTGATGATGAACTACTGGGGTGGGTTAAAAGCGTTTCTTGATGCACTACTAGCGGGTTCATAGCGTGTCTTGATGATGAACAACTGGCGGGTTCATAGAGTGTCTTGATGATAAACTACTAGCGGGTTCAAAGCGTATCTTGATGATGAAAAACTAGCGAGTTTCTAGCGTGTCTTGATGATGATGAACTACTGGCGGGTTCATAGCGTGTCTTGATGATAAACTACTAGCGGGTTCATAGGGTGTCTTAATGAGGATGAACAACTTGCGGGTTCATAGCGTGTCTTGATGATGAACTAATAGCGGGTTCATAGCGTGTCTTGATGATGATGAACAACTGGCGGGTTCAGAGTGAGTATTGATGATGAACTACTAGCGGGTTCAAAGCGTGTCTTGATGATGATGAACAACTGGCGGGTTCATAGCGTGTCTTGATGATGAACAACTGGCGGGTTCAGAGCGTGTCTTAATGATGAACTACTAGCGGGTTCGTAGCGTGTCTTGATGATGGTGAACTACTGGCGGGTTCAAAGCGTGTCTTGATGATGAACTACTGGGGGTGGGTGGGTTTAAAAGCGTTTCTTGATGAAATACTAGCGGGTTCATAGCGTGTCTTGATGATGAACTACTGGCGGGTTCATAGCGTGTCTTGATGATAAACTACTAGCGGGTTCATAGGGTGTCTTAATGATGATGAACAATTGGCGGGTTCAGAGCGTGTCTTGATGATGAAAAACTAGCGAGTTTATAGCGTGTCTTGATGATGATGAACTACTAGCGAGTTCATAGCGTGTCTTGATAATGAACAACTTGCGGGTTCATAGCGTGTCTTGATGATGATGAACTACTAGCGGGTTCATAGCGTGTCTTCATGATGATGAACCACTGGCTGGTTCATAGCGTGTCTTGATGATGAACAATTGGTGGATTCATAGCGTGTCTTCATAATGAACGACTAGCGGGTTCATAGCGTGTCTTGCTGATAAACTACTAGCAGGTTCATAGCGTGTCTTGATGATGATGAACCACTGGCGGGTTCATAGCGTGTCTTGATAATGAACAACTGGCGGGTTCATAGCGTGTCTTGATGATGAACTACTAGAGGGTTCATAGCGTGTCTTGATGATGATGAACGACTAGCGGGTTCATAGCGTGTCTTGATGATGAACGACTAGCGGGTTTAGAACGTGTCTTGATGATGAACTACTAGCGGGTTCATAGCGTGTCTTGATGATGAACCACTAGCGGGTTCATAGCGTGTCTTGATGATGAAAGACTAGCGGGCTCAAAGCGTGTCTTGATGATGAACGACTAACGGGTTTAGAGCATGTCTTGATGATGAACAACTAGCGGGTTAATAGCGTGTCTTGATGATGATGAACGACTAGCGGGTCATAGCGTGTCTCGATGATGAACAACAAGCGAGTTCATAGTGTGTCTTGATGATGATGAACCACTAGCGGGTTCATAGCGTGTCTTGATGATGAAAAACTAGCGAGATTATAGCGTGTCTTAATGATGAACGAATAGCGGGTTTAGAACATGTCTTGATGATGAACAACTGGCGTGTTCAAAGCGTGTCTTGATGATGAACGATTAGCGGGTTTATAGCGAGTCTTGATGATGAACGACTAAAGGGTTAATAGCGTGTCTTGATGATAAACCACTAGCGGGTTCATAGCGTATCTTGATAATGAACCATTAACGAATTCATAGCGTGTCTTGATGATGAACGACTAGCGAGTTCATAGCGTGTTTTGATGATGAACTACTAGCGGGTACATAGCGTGTCTTGATGATGATGAACAACTGGCGGGTTCATAGCGTGTCTTTATGATGACGAACTACTAGAGTGTTCATAGCGTGTCTTGATGATAAACTACTAGCGGGTTCATAGCGTGTCTTGATGATGATGAACAATTAGCGGGTTCAGAGCGTGTCTTGATGATGAACTACTAAAGGGTTCATAGCGTGTCTTGATGATGATGAACAATTGGCGGGTTCAGAGAGTGTCTTGATGATGAACTACTAGCGGGTTCATAGCGTGTCTTGATGATGAACCACTGGCGGGTTCATAGCGTGTCTGGATGATGATGAACAACTGGCGGGTTCATAGCGTGTCTTGATGATGAACTACTAGCGGGTTCATAGCGTGTCTTGATGATGAACCACTGGCGGGTTAATAGCGTGTCGTGATATTGATGAACAACTAGCGGGTTCATAGCGTGTCTTGATGATGAACCACTAGCGGGTTAATAGCGTGTCTTGATGATGAAGGACTAGCGGGTTAATAGCGTGTCTTGATGATGAACGACTAGCGTGTTTAGAGCATGTATTGATGATTAACAACTGGCTGGTTCATAGCGTGATTTGATGATGATGAACGACTAGCGGGTTCATAGCGTGTCTTGATGATGAACGACAAGCGAGTTCATAGCGTGTCTTGATAATGAAATACTAGCGGGTTTATAGCGTGTTTTGATGATGATGAACAATTGGCGAGTTCAGAGCGTGTCTTGATGATGAACTACTGGAGTGGGTTAAAAGCGTTTCTTGATGAACTACTAGCGGGTTCATAGCGTGTTTTGATGATGATGAACGACAAGCGAGTTCATAGCGTGTCTTGATAATGAAATACTAGCGGGTTTATAGCGTGTTTTGATGATGATGAACAATTGGCGAGTTCAGAGCGTGTCTTGATGATGAACTACTGGAGTGGGTTAAAAGCGTTTCTTGATGAACTACTAGCGGGTTCATAGCGTGTCTTGATGATGAACAACTCGCGGGTTCATAGAGTGTCTTGATGATAAACTACTAGCGGGTTCAAAGCGTATCTTGATGATGAAAAACTAGCGAGTTTCTAGCGTGTCTTGATGATGATGAACTACTGGCTGGTTCATAGCATGTCTTGATGATAAACTACTAGCGGGTTCATAGGGTGTCTTAATGATGATGAACAACTTGCGGGTTCATAGCGTGTCTTGATGATGAACTAATAGCGGGTTCATAGCGTGTCTTGATGATGATGAACAACTGGCGGGTTCAGAGCGAGTATTGATGATGAACTACTAGCGGGTTCAAAGCGTGTCTTGATGATGATGAACGACTAGCGAGTTCATAGAGTGTCTTGATGATAAACCACCAGCGGGTTCATAGCGTATCTTGATAATGAACCTTTAACGAATTCATGGCGTGTCTTGATGATGAACGACTAGCGGGTTCATAGCGTGTTTTGATGATGAACTACTAGCGGGTTCATAGCGTGTCTTGATGATGATGAACAATTGGCGGGTTCAGAGCGTGTCTTGATGATGAACTACTAGAGGGTTCATAGCGTGTCTTGATGATGATGAACAATTGGCGGGTTCAGAGAGTGTCTTGATGATGAACTACTAGCGGGTTCATAGCGTGTCTTGATGATGAACCACTGGCGGGTTCATAGCGTGTCTGGATGATGATGAACAACTGGCGGGTTCAGAGCGTGTCTTGATGATGAACTACTAGCGGGTTCATAGCGTGTCTTGATGATGATGAACTACTAGAGTGTTCATAGCGTGTCTTGATGATAAACTACCAGCGGGTTCATAGCGTGTCTTGATGATGATGAACAATTGGCGGGTTCAGAGCGTGTCTTGATGATGAACTACTAGAGGGTTCATAGCGTGTCTTGATGATGATGAACAATTGGCGGGTTCAGAGAGTGTCTTGATGATGAACTACTAGCGGGTTCATAGCGTGTCTTGATGATGAACCACTGGCGGGTTCATAGCGTGTCTGGATGATGATGAACAACTGGCGGGTTCATAGCGTGTCTTGATGATGAACTACTAGCGGGTTCATAGCGTGTCTTGATGATGAACGACTAGCGGGTTTAGAGCCTGTATTGATGATGAACGACTAACTGGTTCATTGCGTGTCTTGATGATGAACGACAAGCGAGTTCATAGCGTGTCTTGATGATGATGAACAACTGGCGGGTTCATAGCGTGTCATGATGATGAACGATTAGCGGGTTCATAGCGAGTCTTGATGATGAACGACTAGCGGTTTCATAGCGTGTGTTGATGATGAACCACTAGCGGGTTCATAGCGTGTCTTGATGATGAACCACTAGCGGGTTCATAGCGTGTCTTGATTATGATGAACTACTAGCGGGTTAATAGCGTGTGTTGATGATGAACTATTAGCGGGTTAATAGCGTGTCTTGATGATGAACGACTAGCGGGTTGATAGCGTATTTTGATGATAAACTACTAGCTGGTTTTAGCCGGTTTGATGATAATGAACAACTGGCGGGTTCAGAGCATGTCTTGATGATGAACTACTAGCGGGTTCAAAGCGTGTCTTGATGATGAACGACTAGCTGGTTTAGAGCATGTTTGATAATGAACAAATGGCGGGTTCAAAGCGTGTCTTGATGATGACCAACGACTAGCGAGTTCATAGCGTGTCTTGATGATGAACCATTGGCGGGTTCATAGCATGTTTTGATGATGATGAATAACTGACGGGTTCATAGCGTGTCTTGATGATGAACTACTAGCGGGTTGATAGCGTGTCTTGATGATGAACTACTAGCGGGTTCATAGCGTGTCTTGATGATGATGAACGACTAGCGGGTATATAGCGTGTCTTGATGATGAACCACTGGCGGGTTCATAGCGTGTCTTGATGATGATGAACAACTGGCTGGTTCATAGCGTGTCTTGATGATGAACGACTTGCGGGTTTAGAGCGTGTCTTGATGATGAACCACTAGCGGGTTCATAGCGTGTCTTGATGATGAACGACAAGCGGGTTCATAGCGTGTCTTGATGATGAACGACTAGCGGGTTTAGAGCATGTCTTGATGATGAACAACTGGCGGGTTCATAGCGTGTCTTGATGATGATGAACCACTGGCGTTTTCATAGCGTTTCTTGATGATGAATAACTGGTGGGTTCATAGCGTGTTTTGATGATGATGAACTACTAACGGGTTCATAGCGTGTCTTGATGATGAACGACTAGCGAATTCATAGCGTGTCTTGATGATGAACGACTAGCGGGTTCAGAGCGTGTCTTGATGATGAACTACTAGCGGGTTCATAGCGTGTCTTGATGATGATGAACAATTGGCGGGTTTAGAGCGTGTCTTGATGATGAACTTCTAGCTGGTTCATAGCGTGTCTTGATGATGATGAACGACTAGCGGGTTCATAGCGTGTCTTGATGATGAACAACTGGCGGGTTGATAGCGTGTCTTGATGATGAACGACTGGCGTGTTTAGAGCATGTATCGATGATGAACAACTGGCGGGTTCATAGCGTGTCTTGCTAATGATGAACTACAAGCGGGTTCATAGCGTGTCTTGATGATGAACAACTGGCGGGTTTATAGCGTGTCTCTGATGATGAACCACTGGCGGGTTTATAGCGTGTCTTGATGATGATGAACAACTGGCGGGTTCATAGCGTGTCTTGATGATGAACCACTATCGGGTTCATAGCGTGTCTTGATGATGAACGTTTAGCGGGTTCATAGCGTGTCTTGATGATGAACGACTAGCGGGTTGATAGCGTGTCTTGATGATGAACTACCAGCGGGTTTTAGCGTGTCTTGATGATGAACGATTAGCGGGTTCATAGCGTGTCTTGATGATGAACGACTAGCGTGTTCATAGCGTGTCTTGATGATGAACCACTAGCGGGTTCATAGCGTGTCTTGATGATGAACCACTAGCGGGTTTATAGCGTGTCTTGATGATGAACTACTAGCGGGTTCATAGCGTGTCTTGATGATGATGAACAACTGGCGGGTTCAGAGCGTGTCTTGATGATGAACTACTAGCGGGTTCGTAGCGTGTCTTGATGATGATGAACTACTGGCGGGTTCAAAGCGTGTCTTGATGATGAACTACTGGGGGTGGGTGGGTTTAAAAGCGTTTCTTGATGAAATACTAGCGGGTTCATAGCGTGTCTTGATGATGAACTACTGGCGGGTTTATAGCGTGTCTTGATGATGAACTACTAGCGGGTTCATAGCGTGTCTTGATGATGATGAACAACTGGCTGGTTTATAGCGTGTGTTGATGATGAACGACTAGCGGTTTCATAGCGTGTCTTGATGATGATTTTCTAGCGGATTCATAGCGTGTCTTATGATGATGAACCACTGGCGGGTTCATAGCGTGTCTTGATGATGATGTATCACTGGCGGGTTCATAGCGTGTCTTGATGATGATGAACCACTGGCGGGTTAATAGCGTGTGCTGATGATGAACTACTAGCGGGTTCATAGCGTGTCTTGATGATGATGAACCACTGGCTGGTTCATAGCGTGTCTTGATGATGATGTACACTGGCGGGTTCATAGCGTGTCTTCATGATGATGAACCACTGGCGGGTTAATAGCGTGTCTGATGATGAACAACTAGTGGGTTCATAGCGTGTCTTGATGATGAACAACTGGCGGGTCAGAGCGTGTCTTGATGATGAACTACTAGCGGGTTCAAAGCGTGTCTTGATGATGAACGACTAGCTGGTTTAGAGCATGTCTTGATGATGAACAACAGGCGGGTTCAAAGCGTGTCTTGATGATGAACGACTAGCGGGTTCATAGCGTGTCTTGATGATGAACGACTAGCGGGTTCATAGCGTGTCTTGATGATGAACAACTGGCGGGTTCATAGCGTGTCTTGATGATGAACGACTGGCGTGTTTAGAGCATGTCTCGATGATGAACAACTGGCGGGTTCATAGCGTGTCTTGATGATGATGAACTACTAGCGGGTTCATAGCGTGTCTTGATGATGAACAACTGGCGGGTTCATAGCGTGTCTTGATGATGAACCACTGGCGGGTTCATAGCGTGTCTTGATGATGATGAACAACTGGCGGGTTCATAGCGTGTCTTGATGATGATGAACTACTAGCGGGTTCATAGCGTGTCTTGATGATGAACGACTAGCGGTTTCATAGCGTGTCTTGATGATGATGAACGACTAGAGGGTTCATAGCGTGTCTTGATGATGAACCACTGGCGGGTTCATAGCGTGTCTTGATGATGATGAACAACTGGCGGGTTCATAGCGTGTCTTGATGATGAACTACTAGCGGGTTTATAGCGTGTCTTGATGATGAACTACTAGCGGGTTCATAGCGTGTCTTGATGATGAACGATATTCGGGTTCATAGCGTGTCTTGATGATGAAGCACTAGCGGGTTCATAGCGTGTCTTGATGATGAACCACTAGCGGGTTCAGAGCGTGTCTTGATGATGAACGACTAGCGGGTTTATAGCGTGTCTTGATGATGAAGAACTGGCGGGTTCAAAGCGTGTCTTGATGATGAAACGACTAGCGAGTTTATAGCGTGTCTTGATGATGAACGACTAGCGGGTTCAGAGCGTGTCTTGATGATGAACCACTAGCGGGTTCATAGCGTGTCTTGATGATGAACCACTAGCGGGTTCATAGCGTGTCTTGATGATGAACGACTAGCGATTTCATAGCGTGTCTTGATGATGAACTACTAGCGGGTTTATAGCGTGTTTTGATGATGATGAACAATTGGCGAGTTCATAGCGTGTCTTGATGATGAACTACTGGGGTGGGTTAAAAGCGTTTCTTGATGATGACTACTAGCGGGTTCATAGCGTGTCTTGATGATGATGAACTGGCGGGTTCATAGCGTGTCTTGATGATGAACTACTAGCGGGTTCAAAGCGTATCTTGATGATGAAAAACTAGCGAGTTTCTAGCGTGTCTTGATGATGATGAACTACTGGCGGGTTCATAGCGTGTCTTGATGATAAACTACTAGCGGGTTCATAGCGTGTCTTAATGATGATGAACAACTTGCGGGTTCATAGCGTGTCTTGATGATGAACTAATAGCGGGTTCATAGCGTGTCTTGATGATGATGAACAACTGGCGGGTTCAGAGTGTGTCTTGATGATGAACTACTAGCGGGTTCAAAGCGTGTCTTGATGATGATGAACAACTGGCGGGTTCATAGCGTGTCTTGATGATGAACAACTGGCGGGTTCATAGCGTGTCTTGATGATGAACTACTAGCGGGTTTATAGCGTGTCTTGATGATGATGAACTACTGGCGGGTTCAAAGCGTGTCTTGATGATGAACTACTGGGGGTGGGTGGGTTTAAAAGCGTTTCTTGATGAAATACTAGCGGGTTCATAGCGTGTCTTGATGATGAACTACTGGCGGGTTCATAGCGTGTCTTGATGATAAACTACTAGCGGGTTCATAGGGTGTCTTAATGATGATGAACAATTGGCGGGTTCAGAGCGTGTCTTGATGATGAAAAACTAGCGAGTTTATAGCGTGTCTTGATGATGATGAACTACTAGCGAGTTCATAGCGTGTCTTGATAATGAACAACTTGCGGGTTCATAGCGTGTCTTGATGATGATGAACTACTAGCGGGTTCATAGCGTGTCTTCATGATGATGAACCACTGGCTGGTTCATAGCGTGTCTTGATGATGAACAACTGGTGGATTCATAGCGTGTCTTCATGATGAACGACTAGCGGGTTCATAGCGTGTCTTGATGATGAACTACTAGCAGGTTCATAGCGTGTCTTGATGATGAACAACTGGCGGGTTCATAGCGTGTCTTGATGATGAACTACTAGCGGGTTCATAGCGTGTCTTGATGATGATGAACGACTAGCGGGTTCATAGCGTGTCTTGATGATGAACGACTAGCGGGTTTAGAGCGTGTCTTGATGATGAACTACTAGCGGGTTCATAGCGTGTCTTGATGATGAACCACTAGCGGGTTCATAGCGGATGAAAGACTAGCGGGTTCAAAGCGTGTCTTGATGATGAACGACTAGCGGGTTTAGAGCATGTCTTGATGATGAACAACTAGCGGGTTAATAGCGTGTCTTGATGATGATGAACGACTAGCGGGTCATAGCGTGTCTCGATGATGAACAACAAGCGAGTTCATAGCGTGTCTTGATGATGATGAACCACTAGCGGGTTCATAGCGTGTCTTGATGATGAAAAACTAGCGAGGTTATAGCGTGTCTTGATGATGATGAACTACTGGCGGGTTCATAGCGTGTCTTGATGATGAACTACTGGCGGGTTTAAAGAGTGTCTTGATGATAAATAACTAGCGGGCTATAGCGTGTCTTGATGATGAACCACTAGCGGGTTCATAGCGTGTCTTGATGATGAACGTTTAACGGGTTCATAGCGTGTCTTAATGATGAACGACTAGCGGGTTCATAGCGTGTCTTGATGATGAACTACTAGCGGGTTTTAGCGTGTCTTGATGATGATGAACAACTGGCGGGTTCATAGCGTGTCTTGATGATGAACTACTAGCGGGTTCAAAGCGTGTCTTGATGATGAACGACTAGCGGGTTTAGAGCGTGTCTTGATGATGAACAACTGGCGTGTTCAAAGCGTGTCTTGATGATGAACTACTAGCGGGTTCATAGCGTGTCTTGATGATGATGAACAACTGGCGGGTTCATAGCGTGTCTTGATGATGATGAACTACTAGAGTGTTCATAGCGTGTCTTGATGATAAACTACTAGCGGGTTCATAGCGTGTCTTGATGATGATGAACAACTGGCGGGTTCAGAGCGTGTTTTGATGATGAACTACTAAAGGGTTCATAGCGTGTCTTGATGATGATGAACAATTGGCGGGTTCAGAGCGTGTCTTGATGATGAACTACTAGCGGGTTCATAGCGTGTCTTGATGATGAACCACTGGCGGGTTCATAGCGTGTCTGGATGATGATGAACAACTGGCGGGTTCATAGCGTGTCTTGATGATGAACTACTAGCGGGTTCATAGCGTGTCTTGATCATGAACCACTGGCGGGTTAATAGCGTGTCGTGATATTGATGAACAACTAGCGGGTTCATAGCGTGTCTTGATGATGAACAACTAGCGGGTTAATAGCGTGTCTTGATGATGAACTACTAGCGGGTTCATAGCGTGTCTTGATGATGAACGACTAGCGTGTTTAGAGCATGTATTGATGATTAACAACTGGCTGGTTCATAGCGTGATTTGATGATGATGAACGACTAGCGGGTTCATAGCGTGTCTTGATGATGAACGACAAGCGAGTTCATAGCGTGTCTTGATAATGAACTACTAGCGGGTTTATAGCGTGTTTTGATGATGATGAACAATTGGCGGGTTCAGAGCGTGTCTTGATGATGAACTACTGGGGTGGGTTAAAAGCGTTTCTTGATGAACTACTAGCGGGTTCATAGCGTGTCTTGATGATGAACAACTGGCGGGTTCATAGAGTGTCTTGATGATAAACTACTAGCGGGTTCAAAGCGTATCTTGATGATGAAAAACTAGCGAGTTTCTAGCGTGTCTTGATGATGATGAACTACTGGCGGGTTCATAGCGTGTCTTGATGATAAACTACTAGCGGGTTCATAGGGTGTCTTAATGATGATGAACAACTTGCGGGTTCATAGCGTGTCTTGATGATGAACTAATAGCGGGTTCATAGCGTGTCTTGATGATGATGAACAACTGGCGGGTTCAGAGCGAGTATTGATGATGAACTACTAGCGGGTTCAAAGCGTGTCTTGATGATGATGAACGACTAGCGGGTTCATAGCGTGTCTTGATGATGAACCACTAGCGGGTTCATAGCGTGTCTTGATGATGAACCTTTAGCGGGTTCATAGCGTGTCTTGATGATGAACGACTAGCGGGTTCATAGCGTGTTTGATGATGAACTACTAGCGGGTTCATAGCGTGTCTTGATGATGATGAACAACTGGCGGGTTCATAGCGTGTCTTGATGATGATGAACTACTAGAGGTTCATAGCGTGTCTTGATGATAAACTACTAGCGGGTTCATAGCGTGTCTTGATGATGATGAACAATTGGCGGGTTCAGAGCGTGTCTTGATGATGAACTACTAGCGGGTTCATAGCGTGTCTTGATGATGATGAACAACTGGCGGGTTCATAGCGTGTCTTGATGATGAACTACTAGCGGGTTCATAGCGTGTCTTGATGATGAACCACTGGCGGGTTCATAGCGTGTCTTGATGATGATGAACAACTGGCGGGTTCATAGCGTGTCTTGATGATGAACTACTAGCGGGTTCATAGCGTGTCTTGATGATGAACGACTAGCGGGTTTAGAGCGTGTCTTGATGATGAACGACTAGCTGGTTCATAGCGTGTCTTGATGATGAACGACTAGCGGGTTCATAGCGTGTCTTGATGATGATGAACAACTGGCGGGTTCATAGCGTGTCTTGATGATGATGAACTACTAGCGGGTTCATAGCGTGTCTTGATGATGAACGACTAGCGGGTTCATAGCGTGTCTTGATGATGAACGACTAGCGGTTTCATAGCGTGTCTTGATGATGAACCACTAGCAGGTTCATAGCGTGTCTTGATGATGATGAACAACTAGCGGGTTCATAGCGTGTCTTGATGATGAACCACTAGCGGGTTCATAGCGTGTCTTGATGATGATGAACTACTAGCGGGTTCATAGCGTGTCTTGATGATGAACCACTGGCGGGTTCAAAGCGTGTTTTGATGATGAACAACTGGTGGGTTCATAGCGTGTCTTGATGATGAACTACTAGCGGGTTCATAGCGTGTCTTAATGATGATGAACGAATAGCGGGTTCATAGCGTGTCTTGATGATGATGAACAACTGGCGGGTTCATAGCGTGTCTTGATGATGAACTACTAGCGGGTTTATAGCGTGTCTTGATGATGAACTACTAGCGGGTTCATAGCGTGTCTTGATGATGAACGACTAGCGGGTTGATAGCGTGTCTTGATGATGAACGATTAGCGGGTTCATAGCGTGTCTTGATGATGAACGACTAGCGGGTTCATAGCGTGTCTTGATGATGAACCACTAGCGGGTTCATAGCGTGTCTTGATGATGAACAACTAGCGGGTTCATAGCGTGTTTTGATGATGAACTACTGGCGGGTTCATAGCGTGTCTTGATGATGATGAACAACTGGCGGTTCATAGCGTGTCTTGATGATGATGAACTACTAGCGGGTTCATAGCGTGTCTTGATGATAAACGACTAGCGGGTTCATAGCGTGTCTTGATGATGATGAAGAATTGGCGGGTTCAGATCGTGTCTTGATGATGAACTTCTAGCGGGTTCATAGCGTGTCTTGATGATGATGAACGACTAGCGGGTTCATAGCGTGTCTTGATGATGAACCACTAGCGGGTTCATAGCGTGTCTTGATGATGAAACACAAGCGGGTTTATAGCGTTTCTTGATGATGAACGACTAGCGGGTTCATAGCGTGTCTTGATGATGAACGACTAGCGGGTTTAGAGCGTGTATTGATGATGAACGACTAGCGGGTTCAAAGCGTGTCTTGATGATGAACGACAAGCGATTTCATAGCGTGTCTTGATGATGATGAACAACTGGCGGGTTCATAGCGTGTCTTGATGATGATGAACTACTAGCGGGTTCATAGCGTGTCTTGATGATGAACGACTAGCGGGTTCATAGCGTGTCTTGATGATGAACGACTAGCGGGTTCATAGCGTGTCTTGATGATGAACCACTAGCGGGTTCATAGCGTGTCTTGATGATGAACCACTAGCGGGTTCATAGCGTGTCTTGATGATGATGAACTACTAGCGGGTTTAATAGCGTGTCTTGATGATGAACCACTAGCGGGTTCATAGCGTGTCTTGATGATGAACCACTTGCGGGTTCATAGCGTGTCTTGATGATGAACGACTAGCGGGTTCATAGCGTGTCTTGATGATGAACTACTAGCGGGTTTTAGCGTCTTGATGATGATGAACAACTGGCGGGTTCAGAGCGTGTCTTGATGATGAACTACTAGCGGGTTTAAAGCGTGTCTTGATGATGAACGACTAGCTGGTTTAGAGCGTGTCTTGATGATGAACCACTGGCGGGTTCATAGCGTGTTTTGATGATGATGAACAACTGGCTGGTTCATAGCGTGTCTTGATGATGAACTACTAGCGGGTACATAGCGTGTCTTGATGATGATGAACAACTGGCGGGTTCATAGCGTGTCTTGATGATGACGAACTACTAGAGTGTTCATAGCGTGTCTTGATGATAAACTACTAGCGGGTTCATAGCGTGTCTTGATGATGATGAACAATTGGCGGGTTCAGAGCGTGTTTTGATGATGAACTACTAAAGGGTTCATAGCGTGTCTTGATGATGATGAACAATTGGCGGGTTCAGAGAGTGTCTTGATGATGAACTACTAGCGGGTTCATAGCGTGTCTTGATGATGAACCACTGGCGGGTTCATAGCGTGTCTTGATGATGATGAACAACTGGCGGGTTCATAGCGTGTCTTGATGATGAACTACTAGCGGGTTCATAGCGTGTCTTGATGATGAACCACTGGCGGGTTAATAGCGTGTCGTGATATTGATGAAGAACTAGCGGGTTCATAGCGTGTCTTGATGATGAACCACTAGCGGGTTAATAGCGTGTCTTGATGATGAAGGACTAGCGGGTTAATAGCGTGTCTTGATGATGAACGACTAGCGTGTTTAGAGCATGTATTGATGATTAACAACTGGCTGGTTCATCGCGTGATTTGATGATGATGAACGATTAGCGGGTTCATAGCGTGTCTTGATGATGAACGTCAAGCGAGTTCATAGCGTGTCTTGATAATGAAATACTAGCGGGTTTATAGCGTGTTTTGATGATGATGAACAATTGGCGAGTTCAGAGCGTGTCTTGATGATGAACTACTGGGGTGGGTTAAAAGCGTTTCTTGATGAACTACTAGCGGGTTCATAGCGTGTCTTGATGATGAACAACTGGCGGGTTCATAGAGTGTCTTGATGATAAACTACTAGCGGGTTCAAAGCGTATCTTGATGATGAAAAACTAGCGAGTTTCTAGCGTGTCTTGATGATGATGAATTACTGGCGGGTTCATAGCGTGTCTTGATGATAAACTACTAGCGGGTTCATAGGGTGTCTTAATGATGATGAACAACTTGCGGGTTCATAGCGTGTCTTGATGATGAACTAATAGCGGGTTCATAGCGTGTCTTGATGATGATGAACAACTGGCGGGTTCAGAGCGAGTATTGATGATGAACTACTAGCGGGTTCAAAGCGTGTCTTGATGATGATGAACGACTAGCGAGTTCATAGAGTGTCTTGATGATAAACCACTAGCGGGTTCATAGCGTATCTTGATATGAACCTTTAACGAATTCATGGCGTGTCTTGATGATGAACGACTAGCGGGTTCATAGTGTGTTTTGATGATGAACTACTAGCGGGTACATAGCGTGTCTTGATGATGATGAACAACTGGCGGGTACATAGCGTGTCTTGATGATGATGAACTACTAGAGTGTTCATAGCGTGTCTTGATGATAAACTACCAGCGGGTTCATAGCGTGTCTTGATGATGATGAACAATTGGCGGGTTCAGAGCGTGTCTTGATGATGAACTACTAGAGGGTTCATAGCGTGTCTTGATGATGATGAACAATTGGCGGGTTCAGAGCGTGTCTTGATGATGAACTACTAGCGGGTTCATAGCGTGTCTTGATGATGAACCACTGGCGGGTTCATAGCGTGTCTGGATGATGATGAACAACTGGCGGGTTCATAGCGTGTCTTGATGATGAACTACTAGCGGGTTCATAGCGTGTCTTGATGATGAACGACTAGCGGGTTTAGAGCCTGTATTGATGATGAACGACTAACTGGTTCATTGCGTGTCTTGATGATGAACGACAAGCGAGTTCATAGCGTGTCTTGATGATGATGAACAACTGGTGGGTTCATAGCGTGTCTTGATGATGAGGAACTACTAGCGGGTTCATAGCGTGTCTTGATGATGAACGATTAGCGGGTTCATAGCGAGTCTTGATGATGAACGACTAGCGGTTTCATAGCGTGTGTTGATGATGAACCACTAGCAGGTTCATAGCGTGTCTTGATGATGATGAACAACTAGCGGGTTCATAGCGTGTCTGGATGATGAACTAATAGCGGGTTCATAGCGTGTCTTGATGATGATGAACTACTAGCGGGTTCATAGCGTGTCTTCATGATGATGTTCCACTGGCTGGTTCAAAGCGTGTTTTGATGATGAACAATTGGTGGATTCACAGCTTGTCTTGATGATGAACTACTAGCTGGTTCATAGCGTGTCTTAATGATGATGAACGAATAGAGGGTTCATAGCGTGTCTTGATGATGATGAACAACTGGCGAGTTCATAGCGGTATTGATGATGAACTACTAGCGGGTTTAGAGCGTGTCTTGATGATGAACTACTAGCGGGTTGATAGCGTGTCTTTGATGATGGACGACTCGCGGGTTGATAGCGTGTCTTGATGATGAACGATTAGCGGGTTCATAGCGAGTCTTGATGATGAACGACTAGCGGGTTCATAGCGTGTCTTGATAATGAACCACTAGCGGGTTCATAGCGTGTGTTGATGATGAACAACTAGCGGGTTCATAGCGTGTTTTGATGATGAACTACTTGCGGGTACATAGCGTGTCTTGATGATGATGAACAACTGGCGGTTACATAGCGTGTCTTGATGATGATGAACTACTAGCGGGTTCATAGCGTGTCTTGATGATAAACGACTAGCGGGTACATAGCGTGTCTTGATGATGATGAAGAATTGGCGGGTTCAGATCGTGTCTTGATGATGAACTTCTAGCTGGTTCATAGCGTGTCTTGATGTTGATGAACGACTAGCGGGTTCATAGCGTGTCTTGATGATGAACCATCAGCGGGTTCATAGCGTGTCTTGATAATGAAACACACAGCGGGTTTATAGCGTTTCTTGATGATGAACGACTAGCGGGTTCATAGCGTGTCTTGATGATGAACGACTAGCGGGTTTAGAGCCTGTATTGATGATGAACGACTAGCTGGTTCAAAGCGTGTCTTGATGATGAACGACAAGCGATTTCATAGCGTGTCTTGATGATGATGAACAACTGGTGGGTTCATAGCGTGTCTTGATGATGAGGAACTACTAGCGGGTTCATATCGTGTCTTGATGATGAACGATTAGCGGGTTCATAGCGAGTCTTGATGATGAACGACTAGCGGGTTCATAGCGTGTCTTGATGATGAACCACTAGCGGGTTCATAGCGTGTCTTGATAATGAACCACTAGCGGGTTCATAGCGTGTCTTGATGATGATGAACTACTAGCGGTTTAATAGCGTGTCTTGATGATGAACCACTATCGGGTTGATAGCGTGTCTTGATAATGAACCACTTGCGGGTTCATAGCGTGTCTTGATGATGAACGACTAGCGGGTTGATAGCATGTCTTGATGGTGAACTACTAGCGGGTTTTAGCGTCTTGATGATGATGAACAACTGGCGGGTTCAGAGCGTGTCTTGATGATGAACTATTAGCGGGTTTAAAGCGTGTCTTGATGATGAACGACTAGCTGGTTTAGAGCATGTCTTGATGATGAACCATTGGCGGGTTCATAGCATGTTTTGATGATGATGAATAACTGGCTGGTTCATAGCGTGTCTTGATGATGAACGACTTGCGGGTTTAGAGCGTGTCTTGATGATGAACCACTAGCGGGTTCATAGCGTGTCTTGATGATGAACGACTAGCGGGTTCATAGCGTGTCTTGATGATGAACGACTAGCGGGTTGATAGCGTGTCTTGATGATGATGAACAATTGGCGGGTTCAGAGCTTGTCTTGATGATGAACTTCTAGCTGGTTCATAGCGTGTCTTGATGATGATGAACGACTAGCGGGTTCATAGCGTGTCTTGATGATGAACAACTGGCGGGTTGATAGCGTGTCTTGATGATGAACGACTGACGTGTTTAGAGCATGTATCGATGATGAACAACTGGCGGGTTCATAGCGTTTCTTGCTAATGATGAACTACAAGCGGGTTCGTAGCGTGTCTTGATGATGAACAACTGGTGGGTTTATAGCGTGTCTCTGATGATGAACCACTGGCGGGTTTATAGCGTGTCGTGATGATGATGAACAACTGTCGGGTTCATAGCGTGTCTTGATGATGAACCACTTTCGGGTTCATGGCGTGTCTTGATGATGAACGTTTAGCGGGTTCATAGCGTGTGTTGATGATGAACGACTAGCGGGTTGATACCGTGTCTTGATGATGAACTACCAGCGGGTTTTTAGCGTGTCTTGATGATGAACGACTAGCGGGTTCATAGCGTGTCTTGATGATGAACGACTAGCGTGTTCATAGCGTGTCTTGATGATGAACCACTGGCGGGTTCATAGCGTGTCTTGATATTGAACCACTAGCGGGTTTATAGCGTGTCTTGATGATGAACGACTAGCGGTTTCATAGCGTGTCTTGATGATGATGAACAATTGGCGGGTTCAGAGCGTGACTTTATGATGAACTACTAGCGGGTTCATAGCGTGTCTTGATGATTATGAACAACTGGCTGGTTCATAGCGTGTGTTTTGATGATGAACGACTAGCGGTTTCATAGCGTGTCTTGATGATGATTTTCTAGCGGTTCGTAGCGTGTCTTGATGATGATGAACCACTGGCGGGTTCATAGCGTGTCTTGATGATGATGTATCACTGGCGGGTTCATAGCGTGTCTTGATGATGATGAACCACTGGCGGGTTAATAGCGTGTGCTGATGATGAACTGCTAGCGGGTTCATAGCGTGTCTTGATGATGATGAACCACTGGCTGGTTCATAGCGTGTCTTGATGATGAACAACTAGTGGGTTCATAGCGTGTCTTGATGATGATGAACTACCAGCGGGTTCATAGCGTGTCTTGATGATGAACTATTAGCGGGTTAATAGCGTGTCTTGATGATGAACCACTATTGGGTTCATAGCGTGTCTTGATGATGAACGACTAGCGGGTTGATAGCGTGTCTTGATGATGAACTACTAGCGGGTTTTAACGGATTTGATGATAATGAACAACTGGCGGGTCAGAGCGTGTCTTGATGATGAACTACTAGCGGGTTCAAAGCGTGTCTTGATGATGAACGACTAGCTGGTTTAGAGCATGTCTTGATGATGAACAACAGGCGGGTTCAAAGCGTGTCTTGATGATGAACGATTAGCGGGTTCATAGCGTGTCTTGATGATGAACGACTAGCGGGTTGATAGCGTGTCTTGATGATGAACAACTGGCGGGTTGATAGCGTGTCTTGATGATGAACGACTGACGTGTTTAGAGCATGTATCGATGATGAACAACTGGCGGGTTCATAGCGTGTCTTGCTAATGATGAACTACAAGCGGGTTCGTAGCGTGACTTGATGATGAACAACTGGTGGGTTTATAGCGTGTCTCTATGATGAACCACTGGCGGGTTTATAGCGTGTCTTGATGATGATGAACAACTGGCGGGTTCATAGCGTGTCTTGATGATGATGTACTACTAGCGGGTTCATAGCGTGTCTTGATGATGAACGACTAGCGGTTTCATAGCATGTTTTAATGATGATGAACGACTAGAGGGTTCATGGCGTGTCTTGATGATGAACCACTGGCGGGTTCATAGCGTGTCTTGATGATGATGAACATCTGGCGGGTTCATTGCGTGTATTGATAATGAACTACTAGTGGGTTTAGAGCGTGTCTTGATGATGAACTACTAGCGGGTTCATAGCGTGTCTTGATAATGAACGACTTTCGGGTTGATAGCGTGTCTTGATGATGAAGCACTAGCGGGTTCATAGCGTGTCTTGATAATGAACCAGTAGCGGGTTCAGAGCGTGTCTTGATGATGAAGAACTGGCGGGTTCAAAGCGTGTCTTGATGATGACGAACGACTAGCGAGTTTATAGTGTGTCTTGATGATGACGAACGACTAGCGAGTTTATAGCGTGTCTTGATGATGAACGACTAGCGGGTTCAGAGCGTGTCTTGATGATGAACCACTAGTGGGTTCATAGCGTGTCTTGATAATGAACCACTAGCGGGTTCATAGCGTGTCTTGATGATGAACGACTAGCGATTTCATAGCGTGTTTTGATGATGAACTAATAGCGGGTACATAGCATGTCTTGATGATGATGAACAGCTGGCGTGTACATTGCGTGTCTTGATGGTGATGAACTACTAGCGGGTTCATAGCGTGTCTTGATGATGATGACCAATTGGCGGGTTCAGAGCGTGTTTTGATGATGAACGACTAGCGGGTTCATAGCGTGTCTTGATGATGAACCACCAGCGGGTTCATAGCGTGTCTTGATAATGAAACACAAACGGGTTCATAGCGTGTCTTGATGATGAACAACTAGCAGGTTCATAGCGTGTCTTGATGATGATGAACAACTAGCGGGTTCATAGCGTGTCTTGATGATGAACCAATAGCGGGTTCATAGCGTGTCTTGATGATGATGAACTACTAGCGGGTTCATAGCGTGTCTTCATGATGATGTTCCACTGGCTGGTTCAAAGCGTGTTTTGATGATGAACAATTGGTGGATTCAGAGCTTGTCTTGATGATGAACTACTAGCTGGTTCATAGCGTGTCTTAATGATGATGAACGAATAGAGGGTTCATAGCGTGTCTTGATGATGATGAACAACTGGCGAGTTCATAGCGTGTATTGATGATGAACTACTAGCGGGTTTAGAGCGTGTCTTGATGATGAACTACTAGCGGGTTCATAGCGTGTTTTTATGATGAACGACTCGCGGGTTGATAGCGTGTCTTGATGATGAACGATTAGCGGGTTCATAGCGAGTCTTGATGATGAACGACTAGCGGGTTCATAGCGTGTCTTTGATGATGAACCACTAGCGGGTTCATAGCGTGTCTTGATAATGAACCACTAGCGGGTTCATAGCGTGTGTTGATGATGAACAACTAGCGGGTTCATAGCGGGTTTTGATGATGAACTACTAGCGGGTACATAGCATGTCTTGATGATGATGAACAACTGGCGGTTACATAGCGTGTCTTGATGATGATGAACTACTAGCGGGTTCATAGCGTGTCTTGATGATAAACGACTAGCGGGTACATAGCGTGTCTTGATGATGATGAACAATTGGCGGGTTCAGATCGTGTCTTGATGATGAACTTCTAGCTGGTTCATAGCGTGTCTTGATGTTGATGAACGACTAGCGGGTTCATATCGTGTCTTGATGATGAACCATCAGCGGGTTCATAGCGTGTCTTGATAATGAAACAAAAGCGGGTTTATAGTGTTTCTTGATGATGAACGACTAGCGGGTTCATAGCGTGTCTTGATGTTGAACGACTAGCGGGTTTAGAGCCTGTATTGATGATGAACGACTAGCTGGTTCATAGCGTGTCTTGATGATGAACGACTAGCGTGTTCATAGCGTGTCTTGATGATGAACCACTAGCGGGTTCATAGCGTGTCTTGATAATGAACCACTAGCGGGTTTATAGCGTGTCTTGATGATGAACGTCTAGCGGTTTCATAGCGTGTCTTGATGATGATGAACAATTGGCGGGTTTAGAGCGTGACTTTATTATGAACTACTAGCGGGTTCATAGCGTGTCTTGATGATTATGAACAACTGGCTGGTTCATAGCGTGTGTTTATGATGAACGACTAGCGGTTTCATAGCGTGTCTTGATGATGATTTTCTAGCGGATTCGTAGCGTGTCTTAATGATGATGAACCACTGGCGGGTTCATAGCGTGTCTTGATGATGATGTATCACTGGCGGGTTCATAGCGTGTCTTGATGATGAACGACTACCTGGTTGATAGCGTGTTTTGATGGTGATGAACGACTAGCGTGTTCATAGCGTGTCTTGATGATGATGAACCACTGGCGGGTTAATAGCGTGTGTTGATGATGAACTACTAGCGGGTTCATAGCGTGTCTTGATGATGATGAACCACTGGCGGGTGCATAGCGTGTCTTGATGATGAACTACTAGCGGGTTCATATCGTGTCTTCATGATGATAAACGACTAGAGGGTTCATAGCATGTCTTGATGATGATGAACCACTGGCCGGTTCATAGCGTGTCTTGATGATGAACTACTGGCGGGTTCATAGCGTGTTTTGATGATGATGAACACCTGGCGGGTTCATAGCGTTTCTTTTTGATGATGAACTACTGGCGGGTTCAGAGCATGTCTTGATGATGAACCACTGAAGGGTTGAGCACATGGTTTGAGAAGAAAGACTACGACTATGTATACAATTATATAAAGAAGTTGAACTGATGTTTAAACAACACGACTCGTTTCACTTAGACGAACACTTTACATTTAAGTTTAAACAACACCACATGCGTTATTTCCCGTTTTTGATATAAGGAACTCGAGTCATTTTTTCTTCTTTGCCTCCTCCCCCTGACCGTAGTCGGGGTGGGCAAAACACATATCGCCCATTGTGTATGTTTTGCTTCATTATAAAGAAACACTTTATTTATTTAATTTAAGCAACTCGATACTTGTCCTTTCACGTTATAAACAACAGTGTTTATAATATTCTTACCGAGACTTTGTGTTTGAATACGTGTTTAAGACGAGGGTAAAATGAGGCATTGTTCTAAGGGTAAAACATATTATCTTATACAGTACTAAATACAATAAAGTGACAGCTTGAATACTGTTAGACATAAACCTATCATAGAAATCCACTACACTATAGAGGATATAATACTGGACAACTATCACCCTTCCTCAGTGACAAAAATTTTAAGTTAATCTATCAGCTGCGAAAAGTAATTTTTGAATATTTCAGTCACGTTGAGATCAGTTGAAGAATAACTTAAATGATATAACTGTGGATTCACCGTAAGTTACGTCACGTTTTGAAACGTGTAAGACAAGTGTGGTTAATTTCTAACAGTTTAGTGTAGAATATCCTGCACGTGATATTATTGAGTCTGTTCTCCCGCCATTCCAAATAACAGACATCACAGTTTACAATACATGACAGTACAACATTCTACCAAAACAAAATACCACATGTGCACGACTGTTTGAATAATAGTCAAAACTGTTGATGGTTGTTTTAATAGTTTGCCTCTGATAAAAGAAAGTCTGTTTCTCGAAAGGCTTTGGGTTGTATGCTTTTTTTATTTTCGTTTCGGATTATGGTATACGTGTTTATTTTTCAAATGATGTAGATTAGTGAACAACAAACAAACGCCAGATGTGTTTACCTTGAAGCACATTTCATTTCTAAGTATACGTAGAAACAAGCACATACAGTATTTTCTAATTAGCTGATTCTATTGAGTGGTAACTCAGAAACCACCTGGATGAAGCAAGAGTCAATTTCACGAGTTTTAAAGACAACGTGTCAGATCATGGCTGTTATAACGGTTTGTATGATATGTGAAGTTTTAAGTACAGTCACTGTTGTTGTTATTAACGAAATTATAATACAGAAAATTCCATGTTGGTGATAGAAATATTTTTTTTTGTCTGATTTGTTGTTTCCAATATTTCTTCATATAGAGTGCTGTCATGTTTGTTAAATATTGTTCAAACATTATTTTATTAATGTTTAATATTGTTTACATCGTATTTATATTATTGTATCACATTTTGAATAAAGTGCTGTCATGTTTGTTAAATATTGTTCAAACATCATTTTATTAATGTTTAATATTGTTGACATCGTGTTTATATTATTGTATCACATTTTGAATAAAGTACTGTCATGTTTGTTAAATATTGTTCAAACATCATTTTATTAATGTTTAATATTGTTGACATCGTGTTTATATTATTGTATCACATTTTGAATAAAGTGCTGTCATGTTTGTTAAATATTGTTCAAACATCATTTTATTAATGTTTAATATTGTTGACATCGTGTTTATATTATTGTATTACATTTTGAATAAAGTACTGGAATATTTAACACATACAACTACTGTATAAACAGAAAATATGGACCAATCAAAGTGTCCTATCGGAATAACTGTTTATGGTAATTGTGCCCACTTACTAACTGTTTACTAATCTTCCGTTTCTTGTCTTCTAACCTTGTATTAAAATAGACTCGGCGAGGAAAGGTTGAAGTTCAACAAAGAAACAAACAATGTAAGTTACTAGCGTTGACAGTGATGAGTTACACAGACCAGCCTCTTGAAATATCTAACAAAGGTTTTATTTTTCATTGTGTTTAAAACGTTTTTGTTTTTACTTTTAATAATGAATAATTGCTTTAACATTCTAATTTCTTTTCATTTTATTGTGTTTTTATTAACAACAGACCAGCTAACACTCAAAACACATTTTTCATTGGAAATTTAAATTAGCATTTTTACACATAAGGCTTTAGCTTATTAAAGAATAAAAAACTGTGTTTATTTTAACACGATCTTGTTGCAAATATGTAAATTATTTGTTTGTGTTTGAACAACAATTGTATTAAGTTTTTACATAAAATATAGGGTATATTTAGATTCAAGAATTTGCTTTAAATTAAACAAACATTTTTTGTATTTGTTAAAATAATTCTCGATAGACTGGTGGTGTTTGTTAGAAGTTAACATTTAGAAGTTCTCAGTGCTCTGAAAATAAATGTTGTTGTGAGCAGTATTCGGACCAACTGACAAAACAAAATATCTTTAACAATAAAATGTATTTACATTACTCCAGGTTTTATATATAAAACCCATGCACATTGATCCAGTTATTAGCAACAAAAACTTATGTTCATATTTAGGTAACGTGGAAAACAGCAGCAGACAGATAAGAGCATAACAAAGATACACCGTTTAGGTAACATGGAAAACAGCAGCAGACAGATAAGAGTATGACAAATATACACCGTTTAGGTAACGTGGAAAACAGCAGCAGACAGATAAGAGCATGACAAAGATACACCGTTTCGTTTGGAAATATTTGTCTCTATTTAGATATTCTCACAAAGCTGCCAAAAGGCGGGCTAAGTGTAGTTGCTGCCCATAATTCTCACGAGCAAAACAAAGAATAAGGCAACTGTTCAACAGCTGACACTTAGGTTGTTCTTTCCTAATCCGATTATGGTATTTGTATAACACGTGCGCAACGCGAGACTTTTTATTTTTTTATTTCATGGCACCAACAGAAAGTGAGAAGAGGACTCGCTTACCACATTAATCACAGCTAGTGTTATCATTTGGTTATGTTAACAGCTGGTGTTATCATACGGTTATGTTAACAGCTGGTGTTATCATATGGTTAGTTTAGCAGCTAGGGTATAATATGGTTAGGTTAACAGCTAGTGTTATCATATGGTTATGTTAACAGCTGGTGTTATAATATGGTTAGGTTAACAGCCAGTGTTATCATATGGTTAGGTTAACGGCCAGCGCAACCAAATGGTTAGGTTAACAGCCAGTGTTATCATATGGTTAGGTTAGCAGCCAGTGTATTATATGGTAAGGTTAACAGCCAGTGCTATCATATGGTTAGGTTAGCAGCCAGTGTATTATATGGTAAGGTTAACAGCCAGGGTATCATATTGTTAGGTTAACAGCCAGTGTTATCATACGGTTATGTTAACAGCCAGGGCATCATATGGTCAGGTTAACAGCCAGTGTATCATAGGGTTAGGATAACAGATAGTGCATCATATGGTTAGGTTAATAGCCAGTGTAATGATATGGTTAATGCAACAGCCAGTGTAATCATAGGGTTAGGTTAACAGCCGGTGATATTATATGGTTAGGTTAACAGCCAGTGTATCATAGGGTTAGGTTAACAGCCAGTGTATCACATGGTTAGGTTAACAGCCAATGTATCACATGGTTAGATTAACAGCCAGTGTATCATAGGTTAGGTTAACAGCCAGTGTTATCATATGGTTAGGTTAACAGCCAGTGTTATCATATGGTTAGTTTAACAGCCAGTGAATCATATGGTTAGGTTAACAGCGAGGGTATCATATGGTTAGGTTAACAACCAGTGTATCACATGGTTTGGTTAACAGCCAGTGTATCATATGGTTAGTTTAACAGCCAGTGACTCATATGGTTAGGTTAACAGCGAGGGTATCATATGGCTAGGTTAACAGCTAGGGGACTGATGACACTACTCATGGTTAATGTAAGAGTAACTGTATTCATAACACTGGTAGTGGTTAGTTTCATATTAAGTGTATGAATAACACTACTAATGGTTAGGTGAACAATAAGAGTGTTCATAACACTGATAATGGTAAGTTTCATATTAAGTATATGAATAACACTACTAATGGTTAGGATAACAGTAACAGTGTTCATAACACTGATAATGGTTAGTTTCATATAAAGTGTATGAATAACACTACTAATGGTTAGGTAAACAGTAACAGTGTTCATAACACTGATAATGGTTAGTTTCATATTAAGTGCATGAATAACACCACCAATGGTTAGGTTAACAGTAAGAGTGTTTATAACACTGATAATGGTTAGTTTCATATTAAGTGTATGAATAACACTAATAATAGTTAGGTTAACAGTAACAGTGTTCATGACACTGATAATGGTTAGTTTCATATTAAGTGTATGAATAACACTACTAATGGTTAGGTTAACAGTAACAGTGTTCATAACACTGATAATGGTTAGTTTAATAGTAAGTGTATGAATAACACCACTAATGGTTAGGTTAAGAGTAACAGTGTTCATAACACTGATAATGGTTAGTTTCATATTAAGTGTATAAATAACACTACTAATGGTTAGGTTAACAGTAACAGTGTTCATAACACTGATAATGGTTAGTTTAATAGTAAGTGAATGAATAACACTACCACACAGTTATGTTAACAGTAACAGTGTTCATAACACTGATAATGGTTAGTTTCATATTAAGTGCATCAATAACAATACTAATGATTTGGTTAACAGTAACAGTGTTCATAACACTGATAATGGTTAGTTTCATATTAAGTGCATCAATAACAATACTAATGATTTGTTAACAGTAACAGTGTTCATAACACTGATAATGGTTAGTTTCATATTAAGTGTATGAATAACACTACTAATGGTTAGGTTAACAGTATTAGTGTTCATAACACTGATAATGGATAGTTTAATAGTAAGTGTATGAATAACACCACTAATGGTTAGGTTAACAGTAACAGTGTTCATAACACTGATAATGGTTAGTTTAATAGTAAGTGTATGAATAACACCACTAATGGTTAGGTTAACAGTAACAGTGTTCATAACACTGATAATGGTTAGTTTAATAGTAAATGAATGAATAACACTACTCACAGTTATGTTAACAGTAACAGTGTTCATAACACTGATAATGGTTAGTTTAATAGTAAGTGTATGAATAACACTACTAATGGTTAGGTTAACAGTAACAGTGTTCATAACACTGGTAATAGTTAGTTTCATATTAAGTGTATGAATAACACTACTAATGGTTAGGTTAACAGTAACAGTGTTCATAACACTGATAATGGTTAGTTTAATAGTAAGTGAATGAATAACACTACTAATCGTTAGGTTAACAGTAACAGTGTTTATAACACTGATAATGGTTAGTTGCATATTAAGTGTATGAATAACACAACTAATGGTTAGGTTAACAGTAACATTGTTCATAACACTGATAATGGTTAGTTTAATAGTAAGTGAATGAATAACACTACTCACAGTCATGTTAACAGTAACAGTGTTCATAACACTGATAATGGTTAGTTTAATAGTAAGTGTATGAATAACACCACTAATGGTTAGGTTAACAGTAACGGTGTTCACAACACTGATAATGGTTAGTTTAATA
The DNA here is from genome assembly GCF_004210375.1 of Tachypleus tridentatus. Lineage (NCBI taxonomy): Eukaryota > Metazoa > Arthropoda > Merostomata > Xiphosura > Limulidae > Tachypleus > Tachypleus tridentatus. Next base: position 1,953,723 of record NW_027467777.1, read on the forward strand.
GTAAGTGTATGAATAACACTACTCACAGTTATTTTAACAGTAACAGTGTTCATAACACTGATAATGGTTAGTTTAATAGTAAGTGTATGAATAACACTTCTAATGGTTAGGTTAACAGTAACTGTATTCATAACACTGAAAATGGTTAGTTTAATAGCAAGTGTATGAATAACACTATTAATGGTTAGGTAAACAGTAACTGTATTCATAACACTGATAATGATTAGTTTCATATTAAGTGTATGAATAACACTACTGATGGTTAGGTTAACGGTAATAGTGTTCATAACACTGATAATGGTTAGTTTCATATTAAGTGTATGAATAACACTTCTAATGGTTAGGTTAACAGTAACAGTGTTCATAACACTGATAATGGTTAGTTCAATCGTAAGTGTATGAATAACACTACTAATGGTTAGGTTAACAGTAACTGTATTCATGACACTGATAATGGTTAGTTTAATAGTAAGTGTATGAATAACACTACTAATGGTTAGGTTAACAGTAATAGTGTTCATAACACTGATAATGGTTAATTTCATATTAAGTGTATGTATAACACTACTTATGGTTAGGTTAACAGTAACAGTGTTCATAACACTGGTAATGGTTAGTTTCATATTAAGTGTATGAATAACACTACTACTGGTTTGAGTGTGTGACGGTTAATGTACCCTTGGTTCATTTGAGTTGTTGAAACCAATTATGAAATGGTAATTGAAACAGACACACATCTGTTTTTCAAGTTTAAATAACACGAGATTATTTCTGAAAACCGTGAATTATATATAGCTGACAAACACGCTCGATATATCTAAAAACAGAACGTAATAATTGAAAATACTTCTATAATTGGGTTCTAACCATTTTAACAAAATGTTCTTAATTGGTACATTATTAAATAGGTTAGTAGTAAAGTTACACAGGTTAGTAAAAATGGTTAGTAGTGAAGTTACAAAGGTTAGTAAAAATGGTTTGTAGTAAAGTTACAAAGGTTATTAAAAATGGTTAGTAATAAAGTTACAAAGGTTAGTAAAAATGGTTAGTAGTAAAGTAACAAAGGTTAGTAAAAATGGTTAGTAGTAAAGTTACAAAGGTTAGTAAAAATGGTTAGTAGTAAAGTTACAAAGGTTAGTAAAAATGGTTAGTAGTAAAGTTACAAAGGTTAGTAAAAATGGTTAGTAGTAAAGTTACAAAGGTTTGTAAAAATGGTTAGTAGTAAAGTTACAAAGGTTAGTAAAAATGGTTAGTAGTAAAGTTACAAAGGTTTGTAATATATAAAACCTGAGATAATGCCGTTAAAAGTGTATATAAATATCCACGAAAAGCTATCATGAGGATTGTTACCCGTTGGCATTCAATAGAAACTGAAGTTTTGAAGTAATGGTTTTTAAAGTACACTCCTGGCTAGGCACGGCCAGGTGGTTAAGGCACTTGACTCGTAGTCCGAGGGCCGCGGGTTTGAATCCCCGTCGCACGAAATATGCTTGACCTTTCAGCCGCAGGGGCGTTATTATTGACGGTCAATCCCACTATTCGTTGGTTAAAGAGTAACCCAAGAGTGGCGGTGTGTGGTGATGACTAGCTGCCTCTCTCTAGTCTTACACTGCAAAATTATGGACGGCTAGCGGAGATATCCCTTGTGTAGCTTTGCGCGAAATTCAAGACAAACAAAACCAAGTACACGTTATAAACTCGTGTTTAAGTCAGAGTTTTTTATTTTACTTTGCAGAGTTAATAATCAGTCATTAAAAAGCAGCAAATGGTAGATTAATGAAGTAACAAAACATTTCTCAGTAATTTAGTTTATTTGTCTTTCTCGCTTCTGTGTCTCTATCCATCTGTCTACTTGTACTTTTCTGTCCGTCTAATTTGTCTGCCTAACTACCAAACATGAGGCTAAACAAGATTTACAAAATTGAGTTATTATTATCTGTTCTATGTTTCTCATTCTTCTATTTTTGGCTTATCAAAGTATGGTGTTCTTTCATCAACAATGCTCTGATGTTTCCCATTAATTCATAGTAAAAATATGCTTCTGTTACTGAAATATTTGATCGCAATAGGGCTTCTCTTGTTATTGATTGCTAGTTTAAAATGTTTTGGCACTTTATGCGACACATGGACTGAACGGTTAGGCCAAGAACCTCTTTCTTCATCGAACGGGGATGGCCCAGTGGTTCCGTGTTGTGTTTCGGATCGCAGGTACGGGGCTCGAGCCGGAACCTTCGACTGTGGAAGAGATGTAAAAGGACCTTCAACCCCATTAACCGGTCAGAAAAGCAGGAACAAGCCATTGTGGCGACAGCTGATTCTTAATGGACCAATGCTTTAAGTTATGGCCGGCTATATACAATCCAAGGTCTCTGATTCGGTCTTTTAGCTCAGGAGACCATATCTTAGAGGTTAAAAATTCCCACTTTCTTGGTTGAAATATCAAAAATAGTGTGCTGGAAGCCAATGAAACTCGAATCTGATACCCCTTCTCCTAAACTAATTCTAACTTTCTTAAGGAACCTACACCCAAAACTGATGAAAACGGTTTAATTGTATTTTGAGTGCTCGAGCCTTCACGACATCCAATGGTATCTTACCCAGTTGAAGCCCATTTCTGTTCTCGGCGAGTAAAAGAAACCATAGATGTTTGACACAGAGAATTTTGTAATTTATTTTGTTCATCCATGTACAGATAAGAGGTAATCATCGTGTGTTTATTTATATATGGACAAGTTGTAATCGTTGTGCGAGGTTTTATGTACAGATAAGAAGTAATCATCGTGTGTTTATTTATATACGTACAATTTGTAATCTTAGTTTAATTCATAAGGATATAAAGTTCTTAGTTTTAATATGTAAAAGTTTTCTTTTTGAAGGCTATTGGTATCTTCATTAATTATTTCTAATGTAGTTATCCTAACAGAGGTAAAAGGGGGAACCCTGAAATGTTTTTATTCTATAAAATTCATTAAATTGTTGAAACTTGAGATCTATGTAAATTTAAATGTATGTACAATGAGTTTAAAGTTTGGCTCATGTTCCATATTACATTATAGATAAATTGTATATATTTTTTTCTATTTTACAAAATGAATTTATGTTATTAATAGGGTGAAAAGTATTTAGAACAAGACATTAGATACATCTTTTGTTATTATGTTTTATAACATTTGCAGCAATAAAATTACTATAACCAGCTCGCTAGGCTAAATTATAGTTTCACAATATATCATTAGTTAAGGCTATTACACTTAACTCCATAAAGATTGTTTGTTATAACCTAAAAACAAGCCGAAACAAAATTAAGAAAATAAACAAGAATGCTGCCCTAATTAAAAAGATACCAGGGTACAAGCTCTCCTAATTTCAATTATCTATCTCTTGCTACTTCTTTATTATATTTCTGTATGTAAGACTGACGAATGGAGGTTAAGACTAATAGACAGTGTGTCCCCACCACAATGTGGGTCCTACTTCTCAGTAACCTCTAAATTCAAGGATACATTTTATATACTACATTATAGCTTGTATTCTGGGATCTTTTTAATTAGTTCAGTATTTTTGTTTATTACTTTATAATGTATTTTGATTTCGGCATGTTTTTAGGTTATTACAAATTAATATAATTTATCAAAGGTTTGGAATTGCTGTTGTTAACGCAGTCCTTCCTTGTGATTTTGTTTATTTAACTTTATCAGTATTAATTTTCTCTGACATATGTATATATGTATTGATTGATGTACAGGCGAACTGTATTTTTTATGTGTTGAATTATGCATAGACAAAGTGTATTTATTGTATGTTGTACTGTGTAGAGACAAATCATTCTAGTGTCCAATTATATATTTACACACAAGGTATATTCATTGTGTATTTACTTATGAACAGATAAATTAAATTAAATGTGTTTCTACTTATGTAGAGACAACGTGTATTATTGTTTGATGACTTGTGTAGAACCAATGTGTATTTCTCTGTGAATTTAAGTAAACACAAGGTGCATTTTATGACGGACATCTGCTAGGTATCCTTCTAAAAAGACGACACATACTTCATGTTAGTAAGGTGTAGTTAAATAAACTGGGAGGTGTTTTATAAATGTTTCGATTCTGTTGTTTTAATCAAAATTTCTATAAATTTCTACCCAAATCGTTAAAGTTCTAATATTGTTTAATATGTTGGGAATAAATACTGTGATATAGTGGGTGATCTTACTGTCTCCTTTTAATAAGAATCGATGTACTGACCAAAATAAGATCAAATTATATAAATATATATGTAAATTATATTAGGGACCACTCACTAATTGAACAACCATTTAAATACTGATAGTATATCTCTCTCAAGATAGTCTTTGTGACTCTGTATAATAGAAATTCTGTAACTAAGAATGTTACAAGCTATTTAATGCATAAATAGTTTAGTAAGATATGTGTGAAAAGACAATAGTGTCTGGTAACTTTCGGGATAACATAATTTTACGTTTTGTAATAATTACTGGTTCATGTTTGTATAGGATATGTCTTATTGAGGGATGCACAGTTATATCATAATATATCTTAATGACAAGATATAGTCAGTACAGTTTTGTACTGTCTACAATTATACACAAATATTTATCCACTACTATTGTCTACAGGTCTACATACATATATGCAAACTCATACTGTCTACAAATATACACCAACATCTGTACACTAGTATGGTCTATATAAACATTTCCATATGAACATGAACAACATTTATAATATCAACGATTCTACACTCTCACCTATGTACTTTTCTTGTCTATATCAAAGCTAGCCTGTTTTGTCTTCTTGTCTATTTCAAATATCAAGGATTCTACACCCTCACCTATGTACTTCTCTTGTCTATATCAAAGCTAGCCTGTTTTGTATTCTAGTCTATTTCAAATATCAAGGATTCTACACTCTCACCTGTGTACTTCTCTTGTCTATATCAAAGCTAGCCTGTTTTGTATTCTAGTCTATTTCAAAATCTAAGCACCACCTATAGGTAACTGGACAAACAATTCAGGTTACAATAAAGCAGTAAAGTTAAGATAAGTATTAATGTACCCTCACAGTTTTCATCCTTATGAAAATTACTGTTATATATTCAAGTGTAACAAACATCGTTTTAAAACTGGCTTTGGTTGGACGAGAGAGTAGGAAACTTTCTATTTATAAATGAATCAAGTAGCAGACCACTTACTTCCGGTGTTTTAAAACTATACTTACTCACTGCTGAGTTGAGTTGTCCACATGAGATCACAAATACGAGTCTTTTAAAGTGTTGACCACTACTAAGTGAACTTTGATGTTCTGAATAATTCATTCGTCAGGAGTAACTGTCTTGTGAAATGTTATACGCTTCAGGATGACCTGCGTTGAGAGAAGAAAGGTTTGTCACGTGTGTTACTTTACAAAAACGTCTGGGTAATCATCTTAGAATTTCAAGTTGGATCTGCTAACAAACTATTGTTCTAGAATTCTCTACTCGATGTAATGGAAAGTGAAAAAATAAACATGGAAATGTCATAGAATCATTAGAAAAATAAAGAGACTTCTATTGTCTATAGTTGTGTAGAAATTACAAAGTTATAATCCAGGGTTGGATTCCCCGCGGTGGATACAGTATAAAGTGGTTCTTCTCTAAAACAACCAAGAAACTACAATAATGGAAAATAACAATACACGTAGTTCATACATGGTTACAGAGTACGTAACTCTTTATGTGACTTCAACTTGTACTGGGTTACAGAGTTTGTAACTCTTCGTGTGACTTGACCTTT
>NW_027467777.1:1960016-1967516 GCF_004210375.1 Tachypleus tridentatus
ATGCCGATAACGCTTACGCTACGTCCATCGTCGATTCCAGTCAAGCCTCACCAGTCCCCTATATATAGAAGGAAACTACATTTAATGCCATCACTACTCAAAAGTACGGCTTTTCTATGTGCGGTAAAGGCGAGAGCTTATGCGGGAGAGTTCCGCGTGGGTACCCGAAGTACCGTCGAACTCGTCGTAGCGTGTTCCACCGCCTATCTGTCCGAAGGGCAGAAAGAAACTGCGGGAACTCGGCGGGAGCCGGTAATCGAAATGCCGACGATAACCTCGGTAGGCGGCGGGTGCCGGTAGTCGAATCGACAGTCCTGCCGCCAACAGCCTGCTGACATGCCGATAACGCTTACGCCACGTCCATCGTCGATTCCAGTCAAGCCTCACCAGTCCCCTATATATAGAAGGAAACTACATTTAATGCCATCACTACTCAAAAGTACGGCTTTTCTATGTGCGGTAAAGGCGAGAGCTTATGCGGGAGAGTTCCGCGTGGGTACCCGAAGTACCGTCGAACTCGTCGTAGCGTGTTCCACCGCCAATCTGTCCGAAGGGCAGAAAGAAACTGCGGGAACTCGGCGGGAGCCGGTAATCGAAATGCCGACGATAACCTCGGTAGGCGGCGGGTGCCGGTAGTCGAATCGACAGTCCTGCCGCCAACAGCCTGCTGACATGCCGATAACGCTTACGCCACGTCCATCGTCGATTCCAGTCAAGCTCACCAGTCCCCTATATATATAGAAGGAAACTACATTTAATGCCATCACTACTCAAAAGTACGGCTTTTCTATGTGCGGTAAAGGCGAGAGCTTATGCGGGAGAGTTCCGCGTGGGTACCCGAAGTACCGTCGAACTCGTCGTAGCGTGTTCCACGGCCAATCTGTCCGAAGGGCAGAAAGAAACTGCGGGAACTCGGCGGGAGCCGGTAATCGAAATGCCGACGATAACCTCGGTAGGCGGCGGGTGCCGGTAGTCGAATCGACAGTCCTGCCGCCAACAGCCTGCTGACATGCCGATAACGCTTACGCTACGTCCATCGTCGATTCCAGTCAAGCTCACCAGTCCCCTATATATAGAAGGAAACTACATTTAATGCCATCACTACTCAAAAGTACGGCTTTTCTATGTGCGGTAAAGGCGAGAGCTTATGCGGGAGAGTTCCGCGTGGGTACCCGAAGTACCGTCGAACTCGTCGTAGCGTGTTCCACGGCCAATCTGTCCGAAGGGCAGAAAGAAACTGCGGGAACTCGGCGGGAGCCGGTAATCGAAATGCCGACGATAACCTCGGTAGGCGGCGGGTGCCGGTAGTCGAATCGACAGTCCTGCCGCCAACAGCCTGCTGACATGCCGATAACGCTTACGCCACGTCCATCGTCGATTCCAGTCAAGCCTCACCAGTCCCCTATATATAGAAGGAAACTACATTTAATGCCATCACTACTCAAAAGTACGGCTTTTCTATGTGCGGTAAAGGCGAGAGCTTATGCGGGAGAGTTCCGCGTGGCTACCCTAAGTGCCGTCGAACTCGTCGTAGCGTGTTCCACCGCCTATCTGTCCGAAGGGCAGAAAGAAACTGCGGGAACTCGGCGGGAGCCGGTAATCGAAATGCCGACGATAACCTCGGTAGGCGGCGGGTGCCGGTAGTCGAATCGACAGTCCTGCCGCCAACAGACTGCTGACATGCCGATAACGCTTACGCCACGTCCATCGTCGATTCCAGTCAAGCCTCACCAGTCCCCTATATATAGAAGGAAACTACATTTAATGCCATCACTACTCAAAAGTACGGCTTTTCTATGTGCGGTAAAGGCGAGAGCTTATGCGGGAGAGTTCCGCGTGGCTACCCTAAGTGCCGTCGAACTCGTCGTAGCGTGTTCCACCGCCTATCTGTCCGAAGGGCAGAAAGAAACTGCGGGAACTCGGCGGGAGCCGGTAATCGAAATGCCGACGATAACCTCGGTAGGCGGCGGGTGCCGGTAGTCGAATCGACAGTCCTGCCGCCAACAGACTGGTGTCATGCCGATAACGCTTACGCCACGTCCATCGTCGATTCCAGTCAAGCCTCACCAGTCCCCTATATATATAGAAGGAAACTACATTTAATGCCATCACTACTCAAAAGTACGGCTTTTCTATGTGCGGTAAAGGCGAGAGCTTATGCGGGAGAGTTCCGCGTGGCTACCCTAAGTGCCGTCGAACTCGTCGTAGCGTGTTCCACGGCCAATCTGTCCGAAGGGCAGAAAGAAACTGCGGGAACTCGGCGGGAGCCGGTAATCGAAATGCCGACGATAACCTCGGTAGGCGGCGGGTGCCGGTAGTCGAATCGACAGTCCTGCCGCCAACAGCCTGCTGACATGCCGATAACGCTTACGCCACGTCCATCGTCGATTCCAGTCAAGCTCACCAGTCCCCTATATATATAGAAGGAAACTACATTTAATGCCATCACTACTCAAAAGTACGGCTTTTCTATGTGCGGTAAAGGCGAGAGCTTATGCGGGAGAGTTCCGCGTGGGTACCCGAAGTACCGTCGAACTCGTCGTAGCGTGTTCCACGGCCAATCTGTCCGAAGGGCAGAAAGAAACTGCGGGAACTCGGCGGGAGCCGGTAATCGAAATGCCGACGATAACCTCGGTAGGCGGCGGGTGCCGGTAGTCGAATCGACAGTCCTGCCGCCAACAGCCTGCTGACATGCCGATAACGCTTACGCCACGTCCATCGTCGATTCCAGTCAAGCCTCACCAGTCCCCTATATATAGAAGGAAACTACATTTAATGCCATCACTACTCAAAAGTACGGCTTTTCTATGTGCGGTAAAGGCGAGAGCTTATGCGGGAGAGTTCCGCGTGGCTACCCTAAGTGCCGTCGAACTCGTCGTAGCGTGTTCCACCGCCTATCTGTCCGAAGGGCAGAAAGAAACTGCGGGAACTCGGCGGGAGCCGGTAATCGAAATGCCGACGATAACCTCGGTAGGCGGCGGGTGCCGGTAGTCGAATCGACAGTCCTGCCGCCAACAGACTGCTGACATGCCGATAACGCTTACGCCACGTCCATCGTCGATTCCAGTCAAGCCTCACCAGTCCCCTATATATAGAAGGAAACTACATTTAATGCCATCACTACTCAAAAGTACGGCTTTTCTATGTGCGGTAAAGGCGAGAGCTTATGCGGGAGAGTTCCGCGTGGCTACCCTAAGTGCCGTCGAACTCGTCGTAGCGTGTTCCACCGCCTATCTGTCCGAAGGGCAGAAAGAAACTGCGGGAACTCGGCGGGAGCCGGTAATCGAAATGCCGACGATAACCTCGGTAGGCGGCGGGTGCCGGTAGTCGAATCGACAGTCCTGCCGCCAACAGCCTGCTGACATGCCGATAACGCTTACGCCACGTCCATCGTCGATTCCAGTCAAGCCTCACCAGTCCCCTATATATAGAAGGAAACTACATTTAATGCCATCACTACTCAAAAGTACGGCTTTTCTATGTGCGGTAAAGGCGAGAGCTTATGCGGGAGAGTTCCGCGTGGGTACCCGAAGTACCGTCGAACTCGTCGTAGCGTGTTCCACCGCCTATCTGTCCGAAGGGCAGAAAGAAACTGCGGGAACTCGGCGGGAGCAGGTAATCGAAATGCCGACGATAACCTCGGTAGGCGGCGGGTGCCGGTAGTCGAATCGACAGTCCTGCCGCCAACAGCCTGCTGACATGCCGATAACGCTTACGCCACGTCCATCGTCGATTCCAGTCAAGCCTCACCAGTCCCCTATATATATAGAAGGAAACTACATTTAATGCCATCACTACTCAAAAGTACGGCTTTTCTATGTGCGGTAAAGGCGAGAGCTTATGCGGGAGAGTTCCGCGTGGGTACCCGAAGTACCGTCGAACTCGTCGTAGCGTGTTCCACGGCCAATCTGTCCGAAGGGCAGAAAGAAACTGCGGGAACTCGGCGGGAGCCGGTAATCGAAATGCCGACGATAACCTCGGTAGGCGGCGGGTGCCGGTAGTCGAATCGACAGTCCTGCCGCCAACAGCCTGCTGACATGCCGATAACGCTTACGCCACGTCCATCGTCGATTCCAGTCAAGCTCACCAGTCCCCTATATATAGAAGGAAACTACATTTAATGCCATCACTACTCAAAAGTACGGCTTTTCTATGTGCGGTAAAGGCGAGAGCTTATGCGGGAGAGTTCCGCGTGGGTACCCGAAGTACCGTCGAACTCGTCGTAGCGTGTTCCACGGCCAATCTGTCCGAAGGGCAGAAAGAAACTGCGGGAACTCGGCGGGAGCCGGTAATCGAAATGCCGACGATAACCTCGGTAGGCGGCGGGTGCCGGTAGTCGAATCGACAGTCCTGCCGCCAACAGCCTGCTGACATGCCGATAACGCTTACGCTACGTCCATCGTCGATTCCAGTCAAGCCTCACCAGTCCCCTATATATAGAAGGAAACTACATTTAATGCCATCACTACTCAAAAGTACGGCTTTTCTATGTGCGGTAAAGGCGAAAGCTTATGCGGGAGAGTTCCGCGTGGCTACCCTCTGTTCGGTGACATGCCGATAACGCTTACGCTACGTCCATCGTCGATGACAGTCAAGCCTCACCAGTCCCCTATATATATAGAAGGAAACTACATTTAATGCCATCACTACTCAATAGTACGGCCTTTCTATGTGCGGTAAAGGCGAGAGCTTATGCGGGAGAGTTCCGCGTGGCTACCCTAAGTACCGTCGAACTCGTCGTAGCGTGTTCCACCGGGTATCTGTCCGAAGGGCACAAAGAAACTGCGGGCACTCGGCGGGAGCAGGTGATCGAAATACCGGCGATATCCTCTAGGGACGACGAATCGAAGGAACCGCCGCCAACCTTTTGGGCACTTTTCGCAACGGCTGAGCCTAGACGTACGTCCCGTTGGAGAAAGCTGCTGTTTGACCACGCACGCGCGAAACAGCCCGAGAAAATGGATTCCCCCGTCGGTAGGCGGCGGGCGCGGGTGTTTAAATTTCCCAATCGCTGGCACATGCTCTGAGACTCTGTTCGACTTGTACCGAGGCCAATGCGTGTACTCGGCGGGAGCAGGTGATCGAAATGCCGTCCACATCCTCTAGGGACGACGAATCGAAGGACCCGCCGCCAACCTTTCGGGCACTTTTTGCAACGGCTGCGTCTAGACGTCCGACCCGTTGGAGCAAGCTGCTGTTCGACCACGCACGCGCGATAGAGGCCGAGAAAATGGGTTCCCCCGTCGGTAGGCGGCGGGCGCGGGTGTTTAAATTTCCCGCTCGCTGGCACATGCTCTGAGACTCTGTTCGACTTGTACCGAGGCCAATGCGTGTACTCGGCGGGAGCAGGTGTTCGAAATGCCGACCGTATCCTCTAGGGACGACGAATCGAAGGTCCCGCCGCCAACTTTTCGGGCACTTTTCGCAACGGCTGCGTCTAGACGTCCGACCCGTTGGAGCAAGCGGCTGTTAGACCACGCACGCGCGAAACAGACCGAGAAAATCGGTTCCCCCGTCGGTAGGCGGCGGGCGCGGGTGTTTAAATTTCCCAATCGCTGGCACATGCTCTGAGACTCTGTTCGACTTGTACCGAGGCCAATGCGTGTACTCGGCGGGAGCAGGTGTTCGAAATGCCGACCGTATCCTCTAGGGACGACGAATCGAAGGTCCCGCCGCCAACCTTTCGGGCACTTTTCGCAACGGCTGCGTCTAGACGTCCGACCCGTTGGAGCAAGCTGCTGTTGGACCACGCACGCGCGAAACAGACCGAGAAAATCGGTTCCCCCGTCGGTAGGCGGCGGGCGCGGATGTTTAAATTTCCCAATCGCTGGCACATGCTCTGAGACTCTGTTCGACTTGTACCGAGGCCAATGCGTGTACTCGGCGGGAGCAGGTGTTCGAAATGCCGACCACATCCTCTAGGGACGACGAATCGAAGGACCCGCCGCCAACCTTTCGGGCACTTTTGCAACGGCTGCGTCTAGACGTCCGACCCGTTGGAGCAAGCTGCTGTTCGACCACGCACGCGCGAAACAGGCCGAGAAAATCGGTTCCCCCGTCGGTAGGCGGCGGGCGCGGGTGTTTAAATTTCCCAATCGCTGGCACATGCTCTGAGACTCTGTTCGACTTGTACCGAGGCCAATGCGTGTACTCGGCGGGAGCAGGTGTTCGAAATGCCGACCGTATCCTCTAGGGACAACGAATCGAAGGACCCGCCGCCAACCTTTCGGGCACTTTTCGCAACGGCTGCGTCTAGACGTCCGACCCGTTGGAGCAAGCTGCTGTTGGACCACGCACGCGCGAAACAGACCGAGAAAATCGGTTCCCCCGTCGGTAGGCGGCGGGCGCGGGTGTTTAAATTTCCCAATCGCTGTCACATGCTCTGAGACTCTGTTCGACTTGTACCGAGGCCAATGCGTGTACTCGGCGGGAGCAGGTGTTCGAATTGCCGACCGTATCCTCTAGGGACGACGAATCGAAGGACCCGCCGCCAACCTTTCGGGCACTTTTCGCAACGGCTGCGTCTAGACGTCCGACCCGTTGGAGCAAGCTGCTGTTGGACCACGCACGCGCGAAACAGACCGAGAAAATCGGTTCCCCCGTCGGTAGGCGGCGGGCGCGGTGTTTAAATTTCCCAATCGCTGGCACATGCTCTGAGACTCTGTTCGACTTGTACCGAGGCCAATGCGTGTACTCGGCGGGAGCAGGTGATCGAAATGCCGTCCACATCCTCTAGGGACGACGAATCGAAGGACCCGCCGCCAACCTTTCGGGCACTTTTTGCAACGGCTGCGTCTAGACGTCCGACCCGTTGGAGCAAGCTGCTGTTCGACCACGCACGCGCGAAAGAGGCCGAGAAAATGGGTTCCCCCGTCGGTAGGCGGCGGGTGCGGGTGTTTAAATTTCCCGCTCGCTGGCACATGCTCTGAGACTCTGTTCGACTTGTACCGAGGCCAATGCGTGTACTCGGCGGGAGCAGGTGTTCGAAATGCCGACCGTATCCTCTAGGGACGACGAATCGAAGGTCCCGCCGCCAACCTTTCGGGCACTTTTCGCAACGGCTGCGTCTAGACGTCCGACCCGTTGGAGCAAGCGGCTGTTAGAACACGCACGCGCGAAACAGACCGAGAAAATCGGTTCCCCCGTCGGTAGGCGGCGGGCGCGGGTGTTTAAATTTCCCAATCGCTGGCACATGCTCTGAGACTCTGTTCGACTTGTACCGAGGCCAATGCGTGTACTCGGCGGGAGCAGGTGTTCGAAATGCCGACCGTATCCTCTAGGGACGAAGAATCGAAGGTCCCGCCGCCAACCTTTCGGGCACTTTTCGCAACGGCTGCGTCTAGACGTCCGACCCGTTGGAGCAAGCTGCTGTTGGACCACGCACGCGCGAAACAGATCGAGAAAATCGGTTCCCCCGTCGGTAGGCGGCGGGCGCGGGTGTTTAAATTTCCCAATCGCTGGCACATGCTCTGAGACTCTGTTCGACTTGTACCGAGGCCA
>NW_027467777.1:1975016-2010016 GCF_004210375.1 Tachypleus tridentatus
TCATTCAATCGGTAGTAGCGACGGGCGGTGTGTACAAAGGGCAGGGACGTAATCAACACGAGCTGATGACTCGTGCTTACTGGGAATTCCTCGTTCAAGGGGAATAATTACAAGCCCCTATCCCTATCACGAAGGAGGTTCAACGGTTACCCAGTCCTACCGGACAGGGGCAATCACACGCTGATTCCTTCAGTGTAGCGCGCGTGCGGCCCCGGACATCTAAGGGCATCACAGACCTGTTATTGCTCTGTCTCGTGCGGCTAAACGCCGCTTGTCCCTCTAAGAAGATCGACCGACACGTGTGATCAGTCGTCTATTTAATAGGCTAGAGTCTCGTTCGTTATCGGAATTAACCAGACAAATCGCTCCACCAACTAAGAACGGCCATGCACCACCACCCACTGAATCAAGAAAGAGCTCTTAATCTGTCAATCCTTCCAGTGTCCGGGCCGGGTGAGTTTCCCGTGTTGAGTCAAATTAAGCCGCAGGCTCCACTCCTGGTGGTGCCCTTCCGTCAATTCCTTTAAGTTTCAGCTTTGCAACCATACTTCCCCCGGAACCCAAACACTTTGGTTTCCCGGAAGCTGCCCGCCGAGTCGTTTGAGGAACTCAGGCGGATCGCTGGTTGGCATCGTTTATGGTTAGAACTAGGGCGGTATCTGATCGCCTTCGAACCTCTAACTTTCGTTCTTGATTAATGAAAACATTCTTGGCAAATGCTTTCGCAGTAGTTCGTCTTGCGACGGTCCAAGAATTTCACCTCTAGCGTCGCAATACGAATGCCCCGTCTGTCCCTCTTAATCATTACCTCGTGTTCCGAAAACCAACAAAATAGAACCGAGGTCCTATTCCATTATTCCATGCACCATTATTCAGGCGTTTCGCCTGCTTTGAGCACTCTAATTTTTCAAAGTAAACTTGCCGGCCACCCAAGACACTCAATCAAGGGCACCGAGGGAAAACCGGCAGGATGTTTAGGCCAGGAAGTAACCGCCAAAGCGGACCCCCTGTCTAGAACTGAGATCCAACTACGAGCTTTTTAACCGCAACAACTTTAATATACGCTATTGGAGCTGGAATTACCGCGGCTGCTGGCACCAGACTTGCCCTCCAATAGATCCTCGTTAAAGGATTTAGAGTGTACTCATTCCAATTACGGGGCCTCGATAGAGTCCCGTATCGTTATTTTTCGTCACTACCTCCCCGTTCTGGGAGTGGGTAATTTGCGCGCCTGCTGCCTTCCTTGGATGTGGTAGCCGTTTCTCAGGCTCCCTCTCCGGAATCGAACCCTGATTCCCCGTTACCCGTTACGACCATGGTAGGCGCATAACCTACCATCGACAGTTGATAAGGCAGACACTTGAAAGATGCGTCGCCGGTGCTAGACCGTGCGATCAGCCAAAAGTTATCCAGAGTCACCATCATTTGCGGACCGAGGTCCGATTGGTCTTGGTCTAATAAATGCGCTCGTCCCGTGAGGTCGGAGCTTTGTTGCATGTATTAGCTCTAGAATTACCACAGTTATCCAAGTAGGAAAGTACGATCTAAGGAACAACGGCTGGATAATGAGCCATTCGCGGTTTCACCTTATTTCGGCATGTACTTAGACATGCATGGCTTAATCTTTGAGACAAGCATATGACTACTGGCAGGATCAACCAGGTATCTTTTCTCGTTCGGTGCAAGCCACCCGCTCCAACGGCGAGTAGAAACACCACTCTCGAATCGGCAGACGCGTGGCTAGATACACGCCTGCCGTTCTCTGTCTACTTCGTGTCACCAATCACGAGACAGACCTCTTACACACTCTAGAGTACGAGTTCTCCAAAACAACAGTTCCGATAAAACGAAACAAACTAGGGCGTATCAGGAAGAACCGACCTTCGGAGGACAGCTCAACCCACACTAAGCTATATCGAAAATGATGCATATTCCGATGTCTCGGCATGGTTACCCGAAACTCGTCGCATCAGCAGTGGGAACAGAACGTCTTTCGTAACAAAAGACAATCGTTAATCGCTCGGATTAACTCGTACGCGTGCGGTCGAACGCACGTACTGCTTTTATCCCCGCTCGGACCGAGAGGGAAAGGGAAACAGTCACCGTTATTGACGTGCCCCGTGAAAGGGAAGGGCCGCTCGGACCCTTGGTTTGACAAGCTGAAATTCAACGGCTCGTGCAGAGCACGCTGCGGGTCCAGCATCCCTTGTGTCTCTGACTGAGACCGGCTAATCGCTCGGATTAACTCGTAGGCGTGCGGTCGAACGCACGTACTGCTTTTATCCCCGCTCGGACCGAGAGGGAAAGGGAAACAGTCACCGTAAATACATGCCCCGTGAAAGGGAAGGGCCGCTCGGACCCTTGGTTTGACAAGCTGAAATTCAACGACTCGTGCAGAGCACGCTGCGGGTCCAGCATCCCGTGTGTCTCTGACTGAGACCGGCTAATCGCTCGGATTAACTCGTAGGCGTGCGGTCGAACGCACGTACTGCTTTTATCCCCGCTCGGACCGAGAGGGATAGGGAAACAGTCACCGTTGTTCACGTGCCCCGTGAAAGGGAAGAGCCGCTCGGACCCTTGGTTTGACATGCTGAAATTCAACGACTCGTGCAGAGCACGCTGCGGGTCCAGCATCCCGTGTGTCTCTGACTGAGACCGGCTAATCGCTCGGATTAACTCGTAGGGTGCGGTCGAACGCACGTACTGCTTTTATCCCCGCTCGGACAGAGAGGGAAAGGGAAACAGTCACCGTTGTTCACGTGCCCCGTGAAAGGGAAGAGCCGCTCGGACCCTTGGTTTGACATGCTGAAATTCAACGGCTCGTGCAGAGCACGCTGCGGGTCCAGCATCCCGTGTGTCTCTGACTGAGACCGGCTAATCGCTCGGATTAACTCGTAGCCGTGCGGTCGAACGCACGTACTGCTTTTATCCCCGCTCGGACCGAGAGGGAAAGGGAAACAGTCACCGTAAATAACATGCCCCGTGAAAGGGAAGGGCCGCTCGGACCCTTGGTTTGACAAGCTGAAATTCAACGACTCGTGCAGAGCACGCTGCGGGTCCAGCATCCCGTGTGTCTCTGACTGAGACCGGCTAATCGCTCGGATTAACTCGTAGGCGTGCGGTCGAACGCACGTACTGCTTTTATCCCCGCTCGGACCGAGAGGGAAAGGGAAACAGTCACCGTGTAGGCGTGCGGTCGAACGCACGTACTGCTTTTATCCCCGCTCGGACCGAGAGGGAAAGGGAAACAGTCACCGTTATTGACGTGCCCCGTGAAAGGGAAGAGCCGCTCGGACCCTTGGTTTGACATGCTGAAATTCAACGGCTCGTGCAGAGCACGCTGCGGGTCCAGCATCCCGTGTGTCTCTGACTGAGACCGGCTAATCGCTCGGATTAACTCGTAGGCGTGCGGTCGAACGCACGTACTGCTTTTATCCCCGCTCGGACCGAGAGGGAAAGGGAAACAGTCACCGTAAATAACATGCCCCGTGAAAGGGAAGGGCCGCTCGGACCCTTGGTTTGACAAGCTGAAATTCAACGACTCGTGCAGAGCACGCTGCGGGTCCAGCATCCCGTGTGTCTCTGACTGAGACCGGCTAATCGCTCGGATTAACTCGTAGGCGTGCGGTCGAACGCACGTACTGCTTTTATCCCCGCTCGGACCGAGAGGGAAAGGGAAACAGTCACCGTTATTGACTTGCCCCGTGAAAGGGAAGAGCCGCTCGGACCCTTGGTTTGACATGCTGAAATTCAACGGCTCGTGCAGAGCACGCTGCGGGTCCAGCATCCCGTGTGTCTCTGACTGAGACCGGCTAATCGCTCGGATTAACTCGTAGGCGTGCGGTCGAACGCACGTACTGCTTTTATCCCCGCTCGGACCGAGAGGGAAAGGGAAACAGTCACCGTAAATAACATGCCCCGTGAAAGGGAAGGGCCGCTCGGACCCTTGGTTTGACAAGCTGAAATTCAACGACTCGTGCAGAGCACGCTGCGGGTCCAGCATCCCGTGTGTCTCTGACTGAGACCGGCTAATCGCTCGGATTAACTCGTAGGCGTGCGGTCGAACGCACGTACTGCTTTTATCCCCGCTCGGACCGAGAGGGAAAGGGAAACAGTCACCGTTATTGACTTGCCCCGTGAAAGGGAAGGGCCGCTCGGACCCTTGGTTTGACAAGCTGAAATTCAACGACTCGTGCAGAGCACGCTGCGGGTCCAGCATCCCGTGTGTCTCTGACTGAGACCGGCTAATCGCTCGGATTAACTCGTAGGCGTGCGGTCGAACGCACGTACTGCTTTTATCCCCGCTCGGACCGAGAGGGAAAGGGAAACAGTCACCGTAAATAACATGCCCCGTGAAAGGGAAGGGCCGCTCGGACCCTTGGTTTGACAAGCTGAAATTCAACGACTCGTGCAGAGCACGCTGCGGGTCCAGCATCCCGTGTGTCTCTGACTGAGACCGGCTAATCGCTCGGATTAACTCGTAGGCGTGCGGTCGAACGCACGTACTGCTTTTATCCCCGCTCGGACCGAGAGGGAAAGGGAAACAGTCAGCATCCCGTGTGTCTCTGACTGAGACCGGCTAATCGCTCGGATTAACTCGTAGGCGTGCGGTCGAACGCACGTACTGCTTTTATCCCCGCTCGGACCGAGAGGGAAAGGGAAACAGTCACCGTAAATAACATGCCCCGTGAAAGGGAAGGGCCGCTCGGACCCTTGGTTTGACATGCTGAAATTCAACGACTCGTGCAGAGCACGCTGCGGGTCCAGCATCCCGTGTCTCTGACTGAGACCGGCTAATCGCTCGGATTAACCGTAGGCGTGCGGTCGAACGCACACTGCTTTTAGTACTCCCTTCAGGTCCGTCTCAGACAGACTATGCCCCTATATAGAGAGGAAACTACATTTAATGCCATCAGAACCCATTAGTACGGCATTTCAAAGTGCGGTAAAAGGCGAGAACCTATGCGGGCAAGTTCCGCATCGCAACCCTGAGTTGCGTCAAATTGGTCCTCAGTTTTGAGTGAAAAAGTGGTGAAAATGAACGCTGAAAAACAACGTTTCTAACTATCAAACTGATTTTGCCATTTCCTCCCACTTTCCAAATTTCACCGAACTCTCCTCACATCCATGCCGTCTTTGGCATCACTCTATACGGGAGAAAATTTCTAAAGTCGTACTCCCTTTCAGGTCCGTCTCAGACAGACTATGCCCCTATATAGAGAAGGAAACTACATTTAATGCCATCAGAACCCATTAGTACGGCATTTGAAAGTGCGTAAACGGCGAGAGCCTATGCGGGCAAGTTCCGCATCGCAACCCTGAGTTGCGTCAAATTGGTCCTCAGTTTTGAGTGAAAAAGTGGTGAAAATGAACGCTGAAAAACAACGTTTCTAACTATCAAACTGATTTTGCCATTTCCTCCCACTTTCCAAATTTCACCGAACTCGCCTCACATCCATGCCGTCTTTGGCATCACACTATACGGGAGAAAATTTCTTAAAGCCGTCCTCCCTTTGAAGTCCGTCTCAGACAGACTATGCTCCCTATATATAGAAGGAAACTACATTTAATGCCATCAGAACCCATTAGTACGGCTTTTGAAAGTGCGGTAAAAGGCGAGAGCCTATGCGGGCAAGTTCCGCATCGCAACCCTGAGTTGCGTCAAATTGGTCCTCAGTTTTGAGTGAAAAAGTGGTGAAAATGAACGCTGAAAAACAACGTTTCTAACTATCAAACTGATTTTGCCATTTCCTCCCACTTTCCAAATTTCACCGAACTCTCCTCACATCCATGCCGTCTTTGGCATCACTCTATACGGGAGAAAATTTCTTAAAGTCGTACTCCCTTTCAGGTCCGTCTCAGACAGACTATGCCCCCTATATAGAGAAGGAAACTACATTTAATGCCATCAGAACCCATTAGTACGGCATTTGAAAGTGCGGTAAACGGCGAGAGCCTATGCGGGCAGTTCCGCATCGCAACCCTGAGTTGCGTCAAATTGGTCCTCAGTTTTGAGTGAAAAGTGGTGAAAATGAACGCTGAAAACAACGTTTCTAACTATCAAACTGATTTTGCCATTTCCTCCCACTTTCCAAATTTCACCGAACTCGCCTCACATCCATGCCGTCTTTGGCATCACTCTATATGGGAGAAAATTTCTTAAAGCCGTCCTCCCTTTGAAGTCCGTCTCAGACAGACTATGCTCCCTATATATAGAAGGAAACTACATTTAATGCCATCAGAACCCATTAGTACGGCTTTTGAAAGTGCGGTAAAAGGCGAGAGCCTATGCGGGCAAGTTCCGCATCGCAACCCTGAGTTGCGTCAAATTGGTCCTCAGTTTTGAGCGAAAAAGGTACACGTAACGTCCTAAAAACTACCGGGTAGTGTCCGCATCGTCCTCCACAACCCCGCCAACGGACGCGTCGCGTGATCGATCGCGAATCTCTCCTAGAGGCAATGAGGCCATTGGGGTTAGTCGGCGGCAACGTTTTAACATGCCGATAACGCTTACGCTACGTCCATCGTCGATTCCAGTCAAGCCTCACCAGTCCCCTATATATAGAAGGAAACTACATTTAATGCCATCACTACTCAAAAGTACGGCTTTTCTATGTGCGGTAAAAGGCGAGAGCTTATGCGGGAGAGTTCCGCGTGGCTACCCTAAGTGCCGTCGAACTCGTCGTAGCGTGTTCCACCGCCTATCTGTCCGAAGGGCAGAAAGAAACTGCGGGAACTCGGCGGGAGCCGGTAATCGAAATGCCGACGATAACCTCGATAGGCGGCGGGTGCCGGTAGTCGAATCGACAGTCCTGCCGCCAACAGACTGGTGTCATGCCGATAACGCTTACGCCACGTCCATCGTCGATTCCAGTCAAGCCTCACCAGTCCCCTATATATAGAAGGAAACTACATTTAATGCCATCACTACTCAAAAGTACGGCTTTTCTATGTGCGGTAAAAGGCGAGAGCTTATGCGGAGAGTTCCGCGTGGCTACCCTAAGTGCCGTCGAACTCGTCGTAGCGTGTTCCACCGCCTATCTGTCCGAAGGGCAGAAAGAAACTGCGGGAACTCGGCGGGAGCCGGTAATCGAAATGCCGACGATAACCTCGGTAGGCGGCGGGTGCCGGTAGTCGAATCGACAGTCCTGCCGCCAACAGCCTGCTGACATGCCGATAACGCTTACGCCACGTCCATCGTCGATTCCAGTCAAGCTCACCAGTCCCCTATATATATAGAAGGAAACTACATTTAATGCCATCACTACTCAAAAGTACGGCTTTTCTATGTGCGGTAAAAGGCGAGAGCTTATGCGGGAGAGTTCCGCGTGGGTACCCGAAGTACCGTCGAACTCGTCGTAGCGTGTTCCACGGCCAATCTGTCCGAAGGGCAGAAAGAAACTGCGGGAACTCGGCGGGAGCCGGTAATCGAAATGCCGACGATAACCTCGGTAGGCGGCGGGTGCCGGTAGTCGAATCGACAGTCCTGCCGCCAACAGCCTGCTGACATGCCGATAACGCTTACGCTACGTCCATCGTCGATTCCAGTCAAGCTCACCAGTCCCCTATATATAGAAGGAAACTACATTTAATGCCATCACTACTCAAAAGTACGGCTTTTCTATGTGCGGTAAAAGGCGAGAGCTTATGCGGGAGAGTTCCGCGTGGGTACCCGAAGTACCGTCGAACTCGTCGTAGCGTGTTCCACGGCCAATCTGTCCGAAGGGCAGAAAGAAACTGCGGAACTCGGCGGGAGCCGGTAATCGAAATGCCGACGATAACCTCGGTAGGCGGCGGGTGCCGGTAGTCGAATCGACAGTCCTGCCGCCAACAGCCTGCTGACATGCCGATAACGCTTACGCCACGTCCATCGTCGATTCCAGTCAAGCCTCACCAGTCCCCTATATATAGAAGGAAACTACATTTAATGCCATCACTACTCAAAAGTACGGCTTTTCTATGTGCGGTAAAAGGCGAGAGCTTATGCGGGAGAGTTCCGCGTGGCTACCCTAAGTGCCGTCGAACTCGTCGTAGCGTGTTCCACCGCCTATCTGTCCGAAGGGCAGAAAGAAACTGCGGGAACTCGGCGGGAGCCGGTAATCGAAATGCCGACGATAACCTCGGTAGGCGGCGGGTGCCGGTAGTCGAATCGACAGTCCTGCCGCCAACAGACTGGTGTCATGCCGATAACGCTTACGCCACGTCCATCGTCGATTCCAGTCAAGCCTCACCAGTCCCCTATATATAGAAGGAAACTACATTTAATGCCATCACTACTCAAAAGTACGGCTTTTCTATGTGCGGTAAAAGGCGAGAGCTTATGCGGGAGAGTTCCGCGTGGCTACCCTAAGTGCCGTCGAACTCGTCGTAGCGTGTTCCACCGCCAATCTGTCCGAAGGGCAGAAAGAAACTGCGGGAACTCGGCGGGAGCCGGTAATCGAAATGCCGACGATAACCTCGGTAGGCGGCGGGTGCCGGTAGTCGAATCGACAGTCCTGCCGCCAACAGACTGGTGACATGCCGATAACGCTTACGCCACGTCCATCGTCGATTCCAGTCAAGCCTCACCAGTCCCCTATATATATAGAAGGAAACTACATTTAATGCCATCACTACTCAAAAGTACGGCTTTTCTATGTGCGGTAAAAGGCGAGAGCTTATGCGGGAGAGTTCCGCGTGGCTACCCTAAGTGCCGTCGAACTCGTCGTAGCGTGTTCCACGGCCAATCTGTCCGAAGGGCAGAAAGAAACTGCGGAACTCGGCGGGAGCCGGTAATCGAAATGCCGACGATAACCTCGGTAGGCGGCGGGTGCCGGTAGTCGAATCGACAGTCCTGCCGCCAACAGCCTGCTGACATGCCGATAACGCTTACGCCACGTCCATCGTCGATTCCAGTCAAGCTCACCAGTCCCCTATATATAGAAGGAAACTACATTTAATGCCATCACTACTCAAAAGTACGGCTTTTCTATGTGCGGTAAAAGGCGAGAGCTTATGCGGGAGAGTTCCGCGTGGGTACCCGAAGTACCGTCGAACTCGTCGTAGCGTGTTCCACGGCCAATCTGTCCGAAGGGCAGAAAGAAACTGCGGGAACTCGGCGGGAGCCGGTAATCGAAATGCCGACGATAACCTCGGTAGGCGGCGGGTGCCGGTAGTCGAATCGACAGTCCTGCCGCCAACAGCCTGCTGACATGCCGATAACGCTTACGCCACGTCCATCGTCGATTCCAGTCAAGCCTCACCAGTCCCCTATATATAGAAGGAAACTACATTTAATGCCATCACTACTCAAAAGTACGGCTTTTCTATGTGCGGTAAAAGGCGAGAGCTTATGCGGGAGAGTTCCGCGTGGCTACCCTAAGTGCCGTCGAACTCGTCGTAGCGTGTTCCACCGCCTATCTGTCCGAAGGGCAGAAAGAAACTGCGGAACTCGGCGGGAGCCGGTAATCGAAATGCCGACGATAACCTCGGTAGGCGGCGGGTGCCGGTAGTCGAATCGACAGTCCTGCCGCCAACAGCCTGCTGACATGCCGATAACGCTTACGCCACGTCCATCGTCGATTCCAGTCAAGCCTCACCAGTCCCCTATATATATAGAAGGAAACTACATTTAATGCCATCACTACTCAAAAGTACGGCTTTTCTATGTGCGGTAAAGGCGAGAGCTTATGCGGAGAGTTCCGCGTGGCTACCCTAAGTGCCGTCGAACTCGTCGTAGCGTGTTCCACCGCCTATCTGTCCGAAGGGCAGAAAGAAACTGCGGGAACTCGGCGGGAGCCGGTAATCGAAATGCCGACGATAACCTCGGTAGGCGGCGGGTGCCGGTAGTCGAATCGACAGTCCTGCCGCCAACAGCCTGCTGTCATGCCGATAACGCTTACGCCACGTCCATCGTCGATTCCAGTCAAGCCTCACCAGTCCCCTATATATAGAAGGAAACTACATTTAATGCCATCACTACTCAAAAGTACGGCTTTTCTATGTGCGGTAAAAGGCGAGAGCTTATGCGGGAGAGTTCCGCGTGGGTACCCGAAGTACCGTCGAACTCGTCGTAGCGTGTTCCACCGCCTATCTGTCCGAAGGGCAGAAAGAAACTGCGGGAACTCGGCGGGAGCAGGTAATCGAAATGCCGACGATAACCTCGGTAGGCGGCGGGTGCCGGTCGTCGAATCGCCAGTCCTGCCGCCAACAGCCTGCTGACATGCCGATAACGCTTACGCTACGTCCATCGTCGATTCCAGTCAAGCCTCACCAGTCCCCTATATATAGAAGGAAACTACATTTAATGCCATCACTACTCAAAAGTACGGCTTTTCTATGTGCGGTAAAGGCGAGAGCTTATGCGGGAGAGTTCCGCGTGGCTACCCTAAGTACCGTCGAACTCGTCGTAGCGTGTTCCACGGCCAATCTGTCCGAAGGGCAGAAAGAAACTGCGGGAACTCGGCGGGAGCCGGTAATCGAAATGCCGACGATAACCTCGGTAGGCGGCGGGTGCCGGTAGTCGAATCGACAGTCCTGCCGCCAACAGCCTGCTGACATGCCGATAACGCTTACGCCACGTCCATCGTCGATTCCAGTCAAGCTCACCAGTCCCCTATATATATAGAAGGAAACTACATTTAATGCCATCACTACTCAAAAGTACGGCTTTTCTATGTGCGGTAAAAGGCGAGAGCTTATGCGGGAGAGTTCCGCGTGGTACCCGAAGTACCGTCGAACTCGTCGTAGCGTGTTCCACGGCCAATCTGTCCGAAGGGCAGAAAGAAACTGCGGGAACTCGGCGGGAGCCGGTAATCGAAATGCCGACGATAACCTCGGTAGGCGGCGGGTGCCGGTAGTCGAATCGACAGTCCTGCCGCCAACAGCCTGCTGACATGCCGATAACGCTTACGCTACGTCCATCGTCGATTCCAGTCAAGCCTCACCAGTCCCCTATATATAGAAGGAAACTACATTTAATGCCATCACTACTCAAAAGTACGGCTTTTCTATGTGCGGTAAAGGCGAAAGCTTATGCGGGGAGAGTTCCGCGTGGCTACCCTCTGTTCGGTGACATGCCGATAACGCTTACGCTACGTCCATCGTCGATGACAGTCAAGCCTCACCAGTCCCCTATATATATAGAAGGAAACTACATTTAATGCCATCACTACTCAATAGTACGGCCTTTCTATGTGCGGTAAAAGGCGAGAGCTTATGCGGGAGAGTTCCGCGTGGCTACCCTAAGTACCGTCGAACTCGTCGTAGCGTGTTCCACCGGGTATCTGTCCGAAGGGCACAAAGAAACTGCGGGAACTCGGCGGGAGCAGGTGATCGAAATACCGGCGATATCCTCTAGGGACGACGAATCGAAGGAACCGCCGCCAACCTTTTGGGCACTTTTCGCAACGGCTGAGCCTAGACGTACGTCCCGTTGGAGAAAGCTGCTGTTTGACCACGCACGCGCGAAACAGCCCGAGAAAATGGATTCCCCCGTCGGTAGGCGGCGGGCGCGGGTGTTTAAATTTCCCAATCGCTGGCACATGCTCTGAGACTCTGTTCGACTTGTACCGAGGCCAATGCGTGTACTCGGCGGGAGCAGGTGATCGAAATGCCGTCCACATCCTCTAGGGACGACGAATCGAAGGACCCGCCGCCAACCTTTCGGCACTTTTGCAACGGCTGCGTCTAGACGTCCGACCCGTTGGAGCAAGCTGCTGTTCGACCACGCACGCGCGATAGAGGCCGAGAAAATGGGTTCCCCGTCGGTAGGCGGCGGGCGCGGGTGTTTAAATTTCCGCTCGCTGGCACATGCTCTGAGACTCTGTTCGACTTGTACCGAGGCCAATGCGTGTACTCGGCGGGAGCAGGTGTTCGAAATGCCGACCGTATCCTCTAGGGACGACGAATCGAAGGTCCCGCCGCCAACCTTTCGGCACTTTTCGCAACGGCTGCGTCTAGACGTCCGACCCGTTGGAGCAAGCGGCTGTTAGACCACGCACGCGCGAAACAGACCGAGAAAATCGGTTCCCCCGTCGGTAGGCGGCGGGCGCGGGTGTTTAAATTTCCCAATCGCTGGCACATGCTCTGAGACTCTGTTCGACTTGTACCGAGGCCAATGCGTGTACTCGGCGGGAGCAGGTGTTCGAAATGCCGACCGTATCCTCTAGGGACGACGAATCGAAGGTCCCGCCGCCAACCTTTCGGGCACTTTTCGCAACGGCTGCGTCTAGACGTCCGACCCGTTGGAGCAAGCTGCTGTTGGACCACGCACGCGCGAAACAGACCGAGAAAATCGGTTCCCCCGTCGGTAGGCGGCGGGCGCGGATGTTTAAATTTCCCAATCGCTGGCACATGCTCTGAGACTCTGTTCGACTTGTACCGAGGCCAATGCGTGTACTCGGCGGGAGCAGGTGTTCGAAATGCCGACCGTATCCTCTAGGGACGACGAATCGAAGGACCCGCCGCCAACCTTTCGGGCACTTTTCGCAACGGCTGCGTCTAGACGTCCGACCCGTTGGAGCAAGCTGCTGTTAGACCACGCACGCGCGAAACAGACCGAGAAAATCGGTTCCCCCGTCGGTAGGCGGCGGGCGCGGGTGTTTAAATTTCCCGCTCGCTGGCACATGCTCTGAGACTCTGTTCGACTTGTACCGAGGCCAATGCGTGTACTCGGCGGGAGCAGGTGTTCGAAATGCCGACCGTATCCTCTAGGGACAACGAATCGAAGGACCCGCCGCCAACCTTTCGGGCACTTTTCGCAACGGCTGCGTCTAGACGTCCGACCCGTTGGAGCAAGCTGCTGTTGGACCACGCACGCGCGAAACAGACCGAGAAAATCGGTTCCCCCGTCGGTAGGCGGCGGGCGCGGGTGTTTAAATTTCCCAATCGCTGTCACATGCTCTGAGACTCTGTTCGACTTGTACCGAGGCCAATGCGTGTACTCGGCGGGAGCAGGTGTTCGAATTGCCGACCGTATCCTCTAGGGACGACGAATCGAAGGACCCGCCGCCAACCTTTCGGGCACTTTTCGCAACGGCTGCGTCTAGACGTCCGACCCGTTGGAGCAAGCTGCTGTTGACCACGCACGCGCGAAACAGACCGAGAAAATCGGTTCCCCCGTCGGTAGGCGGCGGGCGCGGGTGTTTAAATTTCCCAATCGCTGGCACATGCTCTGAGACTCTGTTCGACTTGTACCGAGGCCAATGCGTGTACTCGGCGGGAGCAGGTGATCGAAATGCCGTCCACATCCTCTAGGGACGACGAATCGAAGGACCCGCCGCCAACCTTTCGGCACTTTTGCAACGGCTGCGTCTAGACGTCCGACCCGTTGGAGCAAGCTGCTGTTCGACCACGCACGCGCGAAAGAGGCCGAGAAAATGGGTTCCCCCGTCGGTAGGCGGCGGGTGCGGGTGTTTAAATTTCCCGCTCGCTGGCACATGCTCTGAGACTCTGTTCGACTTGTACCGAGGCCAATGCGTGTACTCGGCGGGAGCAGGTGTTCGAAATGCCGACCGTATCCTCTAGGGACGACGAATCGAAGGTCCCGCCGCCAACCTTTCGGGCACTTTCGCAACGGCTGCGTCTAGACGTCCGACCCGTTGGAGCAAGCGGCTGTTAGAACACGCACGCGCGAAACAGACCGAGAAAATCGGTTCCCCGTCGGTAGGCGGCGGGCGCGGTGTTTAAATTTCCCAATCGCTGGCACATGCTCTGAGACTCTGTTCGACTTGTACCGAGGCCAATGCGTGTACTCGGCGGGAGCAGGTGTTCGAAATGCCGACCGTATCCTCTAGGGACGAAGAATCGAAGGTCCCGCCGCCAACCTTTCGGGCACTTTTCGCAACGGCTGCGTCTAGACGTCCGACCCGTTGGAGCAAGCTGCTGTTGGACCACGCACGCGCGAAACAGATCGAGAAAATCGGTTCCCCGTCGGTAGGCGGCGGGCGCGGTGTTTAAATTTCCCAATCGCTGGCACATGCTCTGAGACTCTGTTCGACTTGTACCGAGGCCAATGCGTGTACTCGGCGGGAGCAGGTGTTCGAAATGCCGACCGTATCCTCTAGGGACGACGAATCGAAGGTCCCGCCGCCAACCTTTCGTGCACTTTTCGCAACGGCTGCGCCTAGACGTACGACCCGTGTCATGGGTTTCATTTATAAAGCAAAACTGTGAAGAAACAGGACACGAACATTAAAATATAAGTATCGTTTGTATGGATAACACTGATCTGGAATTAGCACTTAAAGAAACCATCCACATTAAACAACTTTAATCTACACCGAATATCATGTAGTCTTCATTCAAATAGCACATTTTAAAATATTTACAGCATGTTTTATTGTCAGTAATTTACTTTCCGTGTATTTTAGTTTCACATTATCGTAATTTCAGCAATATATTTTATTTAGTTAGTTAGAAATTACGTCTTTCTATTTTGCTCTGTATACTGAAGATGGAATATGTAAAATATTGAAAACTTTACCTCTGTCCCCTTCTATTGTATCAAAGTATTTCTTCATCTTCAATACAATTATACAATTAATCGTCAAACATCATTTTCGTTCGATACAATGATTGCTAATATATTGATATGACCATATGTAAACGAACTGTTGTCTGTATGCTGTGACTCTGAAAATTAAAGTTAAAAAAGGAAAATCTTGAAATGTGCTTCCTTTCAGAATGCAAACTTCGATACATCATTCCAAAGTTTCTCCATTTTAGTGAGCAAAACTTTGAAAAATTCATTATCTTATCATATTTGTCTGAAGAGAGTATCGGTTTGTTTGAATTTGGCTCTATACTGCACGAGGGCTATCTGCTATAGCCGTCGATAATTTAGCAGTGAAAGAAAAGAGGATAGGTACCAAGTGATCACCACTCACCAACCACTGTTTCACAGAGGAACTGTGGGATTGCTTGTAACAATGAACCGCCCAGTCACGTATCATAAAGGGTGAGCATGTTTCGTAGAACAAAAGTTGGGTCAAGAATTTCGAACAAAACATCAACAGAACATAATTTTACTGGAAAAGTTCAAAGTGTACTGTACTAACCATAGAATCGTGGAAACCAGAGTTGATTAAACCGACGTACTAAACAAGTGGAACGAAGACAAATTGTTCAGTGTGAACATGTCCAAAATTTCAGGCTAAGTTGACTGACTTACAGCATTCAATTCTAGTTTCATCCTTGTGACCACATTGTTAACTAATATAATTATAACATAAATACTCAGTCTAAATTAGTCCTACCTAAAATTGTTATTTTAACTAAACTGACTAGTTGACCAAAATATTGCTTATTCTTGTAAACTCTACTGCATTATCATTGCCCTTTAATTGTGTGTCACCCAACATTAGAAAATGTTCCAGACATATAAATATAAATGTGGTAAACATTTTAGCATTGATTATACAACACCAGGTGATCCATCAGAGTCTATTAAGTTGTTCTTAGCAATGATGATACGAAACCAGGTGATCCATCACAGTATAATAAGTTGCTCTTAGTAATGATACGACACCGCGTGGGTAAGGAGCCCCCAACGTTGCTAGTGCGAGAGGGTGTCGGTCTGCCTGCCGACATTCGTGCTCGTTATGTCGGCGTCGAGAGATCGCCTGGGTACGGGGAGCCCGCCAACGTAATGCACAGAGACTAAAATCGACAATGTCCGACACCGTTTGGGTACGGAGCCCCCCAACGCTGGTAGTGCGAGAGAGTGTCGGTCCGCCTGCCGACATTCGAGCTCGTTATGTCGGCGTCGAGAGATCGCCCGGGTACGGGGAGCCCGCCAACGTAATGCACAGAGACTAAAATCGACAATGTCCGACACCGTTTGGGTACGGAGCCCCCCAACGCTGGTAGTGCGAGAGAGTGTCGGTCCGCCTGCCGACATTCGTGCTCGTTATGTCGGCGTCGAGAGATCGCCCGGGTACGGGGAGCCCGCCAACGTAATGCACAGAGACTAAAATCGACACGTCCGACACCGTTTGGGCACGGAGCCCCCAACGCTGGTAGTGCGAGAGAGTGTCGGTCCGCCTGCCGACATTCGTGCTGGTTATGTCGGCGTCGAGAGATCGCCTGGGTACGGGGAGCCCGCCAACGTAATGCACAGAGACTAAAATCGACAATGTCCGACACCGTTTGGGTACGGAGCCCCCCAACGCTGGTAGTGCGAGAGAGTGTCGGTCTGCCTGCCGACATTCGTGGTCGTTATGTCGGCGTCCAGAGATCGCCTGAGTACGGGAAGCCCGCCAACGTAATGCACAGAGACTAAAATCGACACCGTTTGGGTACGGAAGCCCCCCAACGTTGCGAGTGAGAGGAAAACTCGCGGAGAGTGTCCGACTGCTTGCGGATAATACACGTCCAGCATCCCGTGTGTCTCTGACTGAGACCGGCTAATCGCTCGGATTAACTCGTAGGCGTGCGGTCGAACGCACGTACTGCTTTTATCCCCGCTCGGACCGAGAGGGAAAGGAAACAGTCACCGATATTGACGTGCCCCGTGAAAGGGAAGAGCCGCTCGGACCCATGGTTTGACATGCTGAAATTCAACGGCTCGTGCAGAGCACGCTGCGGGTCCAGCATCCCGTGTGTCTCTGACTGAGACCGGCTAATCGCTCGGATTAACTCGTAGGCGTGCGGTCTAACGCACGTACTGCTTTTATCCCCGCTCGGAACGAGAGGGAAAGGGAAACAGTCACCGTAAATAACATGCCCCGTGAAGGGAAGGGCCGCTCGGACCCTTGGTTTGACAAGCTGAAATTCAACGACTCGTGCAGAGCACGCTGCGGGTCCAGCATCCCGTGAGTCTCTGACTGAGACCGGCTAATCGCTCGGATTAACTCGTAGGCGTGCGGTCGAACGCACGTACTGCTTTTATCCCCGCTCGGACCGAGAGGGAAAGGGAAACAGTCACCGTTATTGACTTGCCCCGTGAAAGGGAAGAGCCGCTCGGACCCTTGGTTTGACATGCTGAAATTCAACGGCTCGTGCAGAGCACGCTGCGGGTCCAGCATCCCGTGTGTCTCTGACTGAGACCGGCTAATCGCTCGGATTAACACGTAGGGTGCGGTCGAACGCACGTACTGCTTTTATCCCCGCTCGGACCGAGAGGGAAAGGGAAACAGTCACCGTTATTGACTTGCCCCGTGAAAGGGAAGAGCCGCTCGGACCCTTGGTTTGACATGCTGAAATTCAACGGCTGGTGCAGAGCACGCTGCGGGTCCAGCATCCCGTGTGTCTCTGACTGAGACCGGCTAATCGCTCGGATTAACACGTAGGTGCGGTCGAACGCACGTACTGCTTTTATCCCCGCTCGGACCGAGAGGGAAAGGGAAACAGTCACCGTTATTGACTTGCCCCGTGAAAGGGAAGAGCCGCTCGGACCCTTGGTTTGACATGCTGAAATTCAACGGCTGGTGCAGAGCACGCTGCGGGTCCAGCATCCCGTGTGTCTCTGACTGAGACCGGCTAATCGCTCTGATTAACACGTAGGGTGCGGTCGAACGCACGTACTGCTTTTATCCCCGCTCGGAACGAGAGAGAAAGGGAAACAGTCACCGTAAATAACATGCCCCGTGAAAGGGAAGGGCCGCTCGGACCCTTGGTTTGACAAGCTGAAATTCAACGACTCGTGCAGAGCACGCTGCGGGTCCAGCATCCCGTGTGTCTCTGACTGAGACCGGCTAATCGCTCGATTAACTCGTAGGCGTGCGGTCGAACGCACGTACTGCTTTTATCCCCGCACGGACCGAGAGGGAACGGGAAACAGCTACCCATATATTTTACGACAGTAACCTCTTCCACCGAGGCACGTCAAAAACCACCGTTACAGGTGGTGCCGAATCCACCGAGACGGGTAGAACGACAAACTTACTAGGAAAACGCCGCACAGTGTTCTTAAAACCATCACTTCTCGCAACATTCTTTTCGCTCCAATATATTGTTTCAATCCACCATTACGTTCGTTCATTCAATATCTCTCGGCCTCTTACATTCTTTGTTCGGCCATTTCTTAACACTATCGGCAGTCGTTTTCGCTAGTACTCACCACCTGTGTGGAAACGGGCCGTGACCAGCCCACAGGTCCCGGGCACGCCGGGTTAAAAGGTGAGAGGAGGCTTAACACAATGTTACAATCCTGTCTCAGACAGACTATGCCCCTATATAGAGAAGGAAACTAAATTTAATGCCATCAGAACCCATTAGTACGGCATTTCAAAGTGCGGTAAAGGCAAGGGACCAAGCGGAATAGTTCCGCATCGCTACCCTGAGTTGCGTCAAATTGGTCCTCAGTTTTGAGTGAAAAGTGGTGAAAATGAACGCTGAAAACAACGTTTCTAACTATCAAACTGATTTTGCCATTTCCTCCCACTTTCCAAATTTCACCGAACTCTCCTCACATCCATGCCGTCTTTGGCATCACTCTATACGGGAGAAAATTTCTTAAAGTCGTACTCCCTTTCAGGTCCGTCTCAGACAGACTATGCCCCTATATAGAGAAGGAAACTACATTTAATGCCATCAGAACCCATTAGTACGGCATTTCAAAGTGCGGTAAAGGCGAGAACCTATGCGGGCAAGTTCCGCATCGCAACCCTGAGTTGCGTCAAATTGGTCCTCAGTTTTGAGTGAAAAGTGGTGAAAATGAACGCTGAAAACAACGTTTCTAACTATCAAACTGATTTTGCCATTTCCTCCCACTTTCCAAATTTCACCGAACTCTCCTCACATCCATGCCGTCTTTGGCATCACTCTATACGGGAGAAAATTTCTTAAAGTCGTACTCCCTTTCAGGTCCGTCTCAGACAGACTATGCCCCTATATAGAGAAGGAAACTACATTTAATGCCATCAGAACCCATTAGTACGGCATTTGAAAGTGCGGTAAACGGCGAGAGCCTATGCGGGCAGTTCCGCATCGCAACCCTGAGTTGCGTCAAATTGGTCCTCAGTTTTGAGTGAAAAGTGGTGAAAATGAACGCTGAAAACAACGTTTCTAACTATCAAACTGATTTTGCCATTTCCTCCCACTTTCCAAATTTCACCGAACTCGCCTCACATCCATGCCGTCTTTGGCATCACACTATACGGGAGAAAATTTCTTAAAGCCGTCCTCCCTTTGAAGTCCGTCTCAGACAGACTATGCTCCCTATATATAGAAGGAAACTACATTTAATGCCATCAGAACCCATTAGTACGGCTTTTGAAAGTGCGGTAAAAGGCGAGAGCCTATGCGGGCAAGTTCCGCATCGCAACCCTGAGTTGCGTCAAATTGGTCCTCAGTTTTGAGTGAAAAGTGGTGAAAATGAACGCTGAAAACAACGTTTCTAACTATCAAATTTTGAGCATGCCGATAACGCTTACGCTACGTCCATCGTCGATTCCAGTCAAGCCTCACCAGTCCCCTATATATAGAAGGAAACTACATTTAATGCCATCACTACTCAAAAGTACGGCTTTTCTATGTGCGGTAAAAGGCGAGAGCTTATGCGGGAGAGTTCCGCGTGGCTACCCTAAGTGCCGTCGAACTCGTCGTAGCGTGTTCCACCGCCTATCTGTCCGAAGGGCAGAAAGAAACTGCGGGAACTCGGCGGGAGCCGGTAATCGAAATGCCGACGATAACCTCGGTAGGCGGCGGGTGCCGGTAGTCGAATCGACAGTCCTGCCGCCAACAGCCTGCTGACATGCCGATAACGCTTACGCCACGTCCATCGTCGATTCCAGTCAAGCCTCACCAGTCCCCTATATATAGAAGGAAACTACATTTAATGCCATCACTACTCAAAAGTACGGCTTTTCTATGTGCGGTAAAAGGCGAGAGCTTATGCGGGAGAGTTCCGCGTGGCTACCCTAAGTGCCGTCGAACTCGTCGTAGCGTGTTCCACCGCCTATCTGTCCGAAGGGCAGAAAGAAACTGCGGGAACTCGGCGGGAGCCGGTAATCGAAATGCCGACGATAACCTCGGTAGGCGGCGGGTGCCGGTAGTCGAATCGACAGTCCTGCCGCCAACAGCCTGCTGACATGCCGATAACGCTTACGCTACGTCCATCGTCGATTCCAGTCAAGCTCACCAGTCCCCTATATATATAGAAGGAAACTACATTTAATGCCATCACTACTCAAAAGTACGGCTTTTCTATGTGCGGTAAAAGGCGAGAGCTTATGCGGGAGAGTTCCGCGTGGTACCCGAAGTACCGTCGAACTCGTCGTAGCGTGTTCCACGGCCAATCTGTCCGAAGGGCAGAAAGAAACTGCGGAACTCGGCGGGAGCCGGTAATCGAAATGCCGACGATAACCTCGGTAGGCGGCGGGTGCCGGTAGTCGAATCGACAGTCCTGCCGCCAACAGCCTGCTGACATGCCGATAACGCTTACGCTACGTCCATCGTCGATTCCAGTCAAGCTCACCAGTCCCCTATATATAGAAGGAAACTACATTTAATGCCATCACTACTCAAAAGTACGGCTTTTCTATGTGCGGTAAAAGGCGAGAGCTTATGCGGGAGAGTTCCGCGTGGTACCCGAAGTACCGTCGAACTCGTCGTAGCGTGTTCCACCGCCAATCTGTCCGAAGGGCAGAAAGAAACTGCGGGAACTCGGCGGGAGCCGGTAATCGAAATGCCGACGATAACCTCGGTAGGCGGCGGGTGCCGGTAGTCGAATCGACAGTCCTGCCGCCAACAGCCTGCTGACATGCCGATAACGCTTACGCCACGTCCATCGTCGATTCCAGTCAAGCCTCACCAGTCCCCTATATATAGAAGGAAACTACATTTAATGCCATCACTACTCAAAAGTACGGCTTTTCTATGTGCGGTAAAAGGCGAGAGCTTATGCGGGAGAGTTCCGCGTGGCTACCCTAAGTGCCGTCGAACTCGTCGTAGCGTGTTCCACCGCCTATCTGTCCGAAGGGCAGAAAGAAACTGCGGGAACTCGGCGGGAGCCGGTAATCGAAATGCCGACGATAACCTCGGTAGGCGGCGGGTGCCGGTAGTCGAATCGACAGTCCTGCCGCCAACAGCCTGCTGACATGCCGATAACGCTTACGCCACGTCCATCGTCGATTCCAGTCAAGCCTCACCAGTCCCCTATATATAGAAGGAAACTACATTTAATGCCATCACTACTCAAAAGTACGGCTTTTCTATGTGCGGTAAAAGGCGAGAGCTTATGCGGGAGAGTTCCGCGTGGCTACCCTAAGTGCCGTCGAACTCGTCGTAGCGTGTTCCACCGCCAATCTGTCCGAAGGGCAGAAAGAAACTGCGGGAACTCGGCGGGAGCCGGTAATCGAAATGCCGACGATAACCTCGGTAGGCGGCGGGTGCCGGTAGTCGAATCGACAGTCCTGCCGCCAACAGCCTGCTGACATGCCGATAACGCTTACGCCACGTCCATCGTCGATTCCAGTCAAGCCTCACCAGTCCCCTATATATATAGAAGGAAACTACATTTAATGCCATCACTACTCAAAAGTACGGCTTTTCTATGTGCGGTAAAAGGCGAGAGCTTATGCGGGAGAGTTCCGCGTGGTACCCTAAGTGCCGTCGAACTCGTCGTAGCGTGTTCCACGGCCAATCTGTCCGAAGGGCAGAAAGAAACTGCGGAACTCGGCGGGAGCCGGTAATCGAAATGCCGACGATAACCTCGGTAGGCGGCGGGTGCCGGTAGTCGAATCGACAGTCCTGCCGCCAACAGCCTGCTGACATGCCGATAACGCTTACGCTACGTCCATCGTCGATTCCAGTCAAGCTCACCAGTCCCCTATATATATAGAAGGAAACTACATTTAATGCCATCACTACTCAAAAGTACGGCTTTTCTATGTGCGGTAAAAGGCGAGAGCTTATGCGGGAGAGTTCCGCGTGGTACCCGAAGTACCGTCGAACTCGTCGTAGCGTGTTCCACGGCCAATCTGTCCGAAGGGCAGAAAGAAACTGCGGGAACTCGGCGGGAGCCGGTAATCGAAATGCCGACGATAACCTCGGTAGGCGGCGGGTGCCGGTAGTCGAATCGACAGTCCTGCCGCCAACAGCCTGCTGACATGCCGATAACGCTTACGCCACGTCCATCGTCGATTCCAGTCAAGCCTCACCAGTCCCCTATATATAGAAGGAAACTACATTTAATGCCATCACTACTCAAAAGTACGGCTTTTCTATGTGCGGTAAAAGGCGAGAGCTTATGCGGGAGAGTTCCGCGTGGCTACCCTAAGTGCCGTCGAACTCGTCGTAGCGTGTTCCACGGCCAATCTGTCCGAAGGGCA
Source organism: Tachypleus tridentatus (assembly GCF_004210375.1). Lineage (NCBI taxonomy): Eukaryota > Metazoa > Arthropoda > Merostomata > Xiphosura > Limulidae > Tachypleus > Tachypleus tridentatus. The sequence goes on from NW_027467777.1 coordinate 1,997,270, forward strand.
GAAAGAAACTGCGGGAACTCGGCGGGAGCCGGTAATCGAAATGCCGACGATAACCTCGGTAGGCGGCGGGTGCCGGTAGTCGAATCGACAGTCCTGCCGCCAACAGACTGCTGTCATGCCGATAACGCTTACGCCACGTCCATCGTCGATTCCAGTCAAGCCTCACCAGTCCCCTATATATAGAAGGAAACTACATTTAATGCCATCACTACTCAAAAGTACGGCTTTTCTATGTGCGGTAAAAGGCGAGAGCTTATGCGGGAGAGTTCCGCGTGGCTACCCTAAGTGCCGTCGAACTCGTCGTAGCGTGTTCCACCGCCATCTGTCCGAAGGGCAGAAAGAAACTGCGGGAACACGGCGGGAGCCGGTAATCGAAATGCCGACGATAACCTCGGTAGGCGGCGTGTGCCGGTAGTCGAATCGACAGTCCTGCCGCCAACAGACTGGTGTCATGCCGATAACGCTTACGCCACGTCCATCGTCGATTCCAGTCAAGCCTCACCAGTCCCCTATATATAGAAGGAAACTACATTTAATGCCATCACTACTCAAAAGTACGGCTTTTCTATGTGCGGTAAAAGGCGAGAGCTTATGCGGGAGAGTTCCGCGTGGTACCCGAAGTACCGTCGAACTCGTCGTAGCGTGTTCCACCGCCAATCTGTCCGAAGGGCAGAAAGAAACTGCGGAACTCGGCGGGAGCCGGTAATCGAAATGCCGACGATAACCTCGGTAGGCGGCGGGTGCCGGTAGTCGAATCGACAGTCCTGCCGCCAACAGCCTGCTGACATGCCGATAACGCTTACGCCACGTCCATCGTCGATTCCAGTCAAGCCTCACCAGTCCCCTATATATATAGAAGGAAACTACATTTAATGCCATCACTACTCAAAAGTACGGCTTTTCTATGTGCGGTAAAAGGCGAGAGCTTATGCGGGAGAGTTCCGCGTGGGTACCCGAAGTACCGTCGAACTCGTCGTAGCGTGTTCCACGGCCAATCTGTCCGAAGGGCAGAAAGAAACTGCGGAACTCGGCGGGAGCCGGTAATCGAAATGCCGACGATAACCTCGGTAGGCGGCGGGTGCCGGTAGTCGAATCGACAGTCCTGCCGCCAACAGCCTGCTGACATGCCGATAACGCTTACGCCACGTCCATCGTCGATTCCAGTCAAGCTCACCAGTCCCCTATATATATAGAAGGAAACTACATTTAATGCCATCACTACTCAAAAGTACGGCTTTTCTATGTGCGGTAAAAGGCGAGAGCTTATGCGGGAGAGTTCCGCGTGGTACCCGAAGTACCGTCGAACTCGTCGTAGCGTGTTCCACGGCCAATCTGTCCGAAGGGCAGAAAGAAACTGCGGGAACTCGGCGGGAGCCGGTAATCGAAATGCCGACGATAACCTCGGTAGGCGGCGGGTGCCGGTAGTCGAATCGACAGTCCTGCCGCCAACAGCCTGCTGACATGCCGATAACGCTTACGCCACGTCCATCGTCGATTCCAGTCAAGCCTCACCAGTCCCCTATATATAGAAGGAAACTACATTTAATGCCATCACTACTCAAAAGTACGGCTTTTCTATGTGCGGTAAAAGGCGAGAGCTTATGCGGGAGAGTTCCGCGTGGCTACCCTAAGTGCCGTCGAACTCGTCGTAGCGTGTTCCACCGCCAATCTGTCCGAAGGGCAGAAAGAAACTGCGGGAACTCGGCGGGAGCCGGTAATCGAAATGCCGACGATAACCTCGGTAGGCGGCGGGTGCCGGTAGTCGAATCGACAGTCCTGCCGCCAACAGCCTGCTGACATGCCGATAACGCTTACGCCACGTCCATCGTCGATTCCAGTCAAGCCTCACCAGTCCCCTATATATAGAAGGAAACTACATTTAATGCCATCACTACTCAAAAGTACGGCTTTTCTATGTGCGGTAAAAGGCGAGAGCTTATGCGGGAGAGTTCCGCGTGGCTACCCTAAGTGCCGTCGAACTCGTCGTAGCGTGTTCCACCGCCTATCTGTCCGAAGGGCAGAAAGAAACTGCGGGAACTCGGCGGGAGCCGGTAATCGAAATGCCGACGATAACCTCGGTAGGCGGCGGGTGCCGGTAGTCGAATCGACAGTCCTGCCGCCAACAGCCTGCTGACATGCCGATAACGCTTACGCCACGTCCATCGTCGATTCCAGTCAAGCCTCACCAGTCCCCTATATATAGAAGGAAACTACATTTAATGCCATCACTACTCAAAAGTACGGCTTTTCTATGTGCGGTAAAAGGCGAGAGCTTATGCGGGAGAGTTCCGCGTGGTACCCGAAGTACCGTCGAACTCGTCGTAGCGTGTTCCACCGCCTATCTGTCCGAAGGGCAGAAAGAAACTGCGGAACTCGGCGGGAGCCGGTAATCGAAATGCCGACGATAACCTCGGTAGGCGGCGGGTGCCGGTAGTCGAATCGACAGTCCTGCCGCCAACAGCCTGCTGACATGCCGATAACGCTTACGCCACGTCCATCGTCGATTCCAGTCAAGCCTCACCAGTCCCCTATATATAGAAGGAAACTACATTTAATGCCATCACTACTCAAAAGTACGGCTTTTCTATGTGCGGTAAAAGGCGAGAGCTTATGCGGGAGAGTTCCGCGTGGGTACCCGAAGTACCGTCGAACTCGTCGTAGCGTGTTCCACGGCCAATCTGTCCGAAGGGCAGAAAGAAACTGCGGAACTCGGCGGGAGCCGGTAATCGAAATGCCGACGATAACCTCGGTAGGCGGCGGGTGCCGGTAGTCGAATCGACAGTCCTGCCGCCAACAGCCTGCTGACATGCCGATAACGCTTACGCCACGTCCATCGTCGATTCCAGTCAAGCCTCACCAGTCCCCTATATATAGAAGGAAACTACATTTAATGCCATCACTACTCAAAAGTACGGCTTTTCTATGTGCGGTAAAAGGCGAGAGCTTATGCGGGAGAGTTCCGCGTGGGTACCCGAAGTACCGTCGAACTCGTCGTAGCGTGTTCCACAGCCAATCTGTCCGAAGGGCAGAAAGAAACTGCGGAACTCGGCGGGAGCCGGTAATCGAAATGCCGACGATAACCTCGGTAGGCGGCGGGTGCCGGTAGTCGAATCGACAGTCCTGCCGCCAACAGCCTGCTGACATGCCGATAACGCTTACGCCACGTCCATCGTCGATTCCAGTCAAGCCTCACCAGTCCCCTATATATAGAAGGAAACTACATTTAATGCCATCACTACTCAAAAGTACGGCTTTTCTATGTGCGGTAAAAGGCGAGAGCTTATGCGGGAGAGTTCCGCGTGGTACCCGAAGTACCGTCGAACTCGTCGTAGCGTGTTCCACAGCCAATCTGTCCGAAGGGCAGAAAGAAACTGCGGGAACTCGGCGGGAGCCGGTAATCGAAATGCCGACGATAACCTCGGTAGGCGGCGGGTGCCGGTAGTCGAATCGACAGTCCTGCCGCCAACAGCCTGCTGACATGCCGATAACGCTTACGCCACGTCCATCGTCGATTCCAGTCAAGCCTCACCAGTCCCCTATATATATAGAAGGAAACTACATTTAATGCCATCACTACTCAAAAGTACGGCTTTTCTATGTGCGGTAAAAGGCGAGAGCTTATGCGGGAGAGTTCCGCGTGGCTACCCGAAGTACCGTCGAACTCGTCGTAGCGTGTTCCACCGCCTATCTGTCCGAAGGGCAGAAAGAAACTGCGGAACTCGGCGGGAGCCGGTAATCGAAATGCCGACGATAACCTCGGTAGGCGGCGGGTGCCGGTAGTCGAATCGACAGTCCTGCCGCCAACAGCCTGCTGACATGCCGATAACGCTTACGCCACGTCCATCGTCGATTCCAGTCAAGCCTCACCAGTCCCCTATATATATAGAAGGAAACTACATTTAATGCCATCACTACTCAAAAGTACGGCTTTTCTATGTGCGGTAAAAGGCGAGAGCTTATGCGGGAGAGTTCCGCGTGGGTACCCGAAGTACCGTCGAACTCGTCGTAGCGTGTTCCACAGCCAATCTGTCCGAAGGGCAGAAAGAAACTGCGGGAACTCGGCGGGAGCCGGTAATCGAAATGCCGACGATAACCTCGGTAGGCGGCGGGTGCCGGTAGTCGAATCGACAGTCCTGCCGCCAACAGCCTGCTGACATGCCGATAACGCTTACGCCACGTCCATCGTCGATTCCAGTCAAGCCTCACCAGTCCCCTATATATAGAAGGAAACTACATTTAATGCCATCACTACTCAAAAGTACGGCTTTTCTATGTGCGGTAAAAGGCGAGAGCTTATGCGGGAGAGTTCCGCGTGGGTACCCGAAGTACCGTCGAACTCGTCGTAGCGTGTTCCACAGCCAATCTGTCCGAAGGGCAGAAAGAAACTGCGGAACTCGGCGGGAGCCGGTAATCGAAATGCCGACGATAACCTCGGTAGGCGGCGGGTGCCGGTAGTCGAATCGACAGTCCTGCCGCCAACAGCCTGCTGACATGCCGATAACGCTTACGCCACGTCCATCGTCGATTCCAGTCAAGCTCACCAGTCCCCTATATATAGAAGGAAACTACATTTAATGCCATCACTACTCAAAAGTACGGCTTTTCTATGTGCGGTAAAAGGCGAGAGCTTATGCGGGAGAGTTCCGCGTGGGTACCCGAAGTACCGTCGAACTCGTCGTAGCGTGTTCCACAGCCAATCTGTCCGAAGGGCAGAAAGAAACTGCGGGAACTCGGCGGGAGCCGGTAATCGAAATGCCGACGATAACCTCGGTAGGCGGCGGGTGCCGGTAGTCGAATCGACAGTCCTGCCGCCAACAGCCTGCTGACATGCCGATAACGCTTACGCCACGTCCATCGTCGATTCCAGTCAAGCCTCACCAGTCCCCTATATATAGAAGGAAACTACATTTAATGCCATCACTACTCAAAAGTACGGCTTTTCTATGTGCGGTAAAAGGCGAGAGCTTATGCGGGAGAGTTCCGCGTGGTACCCGAAGTACCGTCGAACTCGTCGTAGCGTGTTCCACCGCCAATCTGTCCGAAGGGCAGAAAGAAACTGCGGGAACTCGGCGGGAGCCGGTAATCGAAATGCCGACGATAACCTCGGTAGGCGGCGGGTGCCGGTAGTCGAATCGACAGTCCTGCCGCCAACAGCCTGCTGACATGCCGATAACGCTTACGCCACGTCCATCGTCGATTCCAGTCAAGCCTCACCAGTCCCCTATATATAGAAGGAAACTACATTTAATGCCATCACTACTCAAAAGTACGGCTTTTCTATGTGCGGTAAAAGGCGAGAGCTTATGCGGGAGAGTTCCGCGTGGGTACCCGAAGTACCGTCGAACTCGTCGTAGCGTGTTCCACCGCCTATCTGTCCGAAGGGCAGAAAGAAACTGCGGAACTCGGCGGGAGCCGGTAATCGAAATGCCGACGATAACCTCGGTAGGCGGCGGGTGCCGGTAGTCGAATCGACAGTCCTGCCGCCAACAGCCTGCTGACATGCCGATAACGCTTACGCCACGTCCATCGTCGATTCCAGTCAAGCCTCACCAGTCCCCTATATATAGAAGGAAACTACATTTAATGCCATCACTACTCAAAAGTACGGCTTTTCTATGTGCGGTAAAAGGCGAGAGCTTATGCGGGAGAGTTCCGCGTGGGTACCCGAAGTACCGTCGAACTCGTCGTAGCGTGTTCCACCGCCTATCTGTCCGAAGGGCAGAAAGAAACTGCGGGAACTCGGCGGGAGCCGGTAATCGAAATGCCGACGATAACCTCGGTAGGCGGCGGGTGCCGGTAGTCGAATCGACAGTCCTGCCGCCAACAGCCTGCTGACATGCCGATAACGCTTACGCCACGTCCATCGTCGATTCCAGTCAAGCTCACCAGTCCCCTATATATAGAAGGAAACTACATTTAATGCCATCACTACTCAAAAGTACGGCTTTTCTATGTGCGGTAAAAGGCGAGAGCTTATGCGGGAGAGTTCCGCGTGGTACCCGAAGTACCGTCGAACTCGTCGTAGCGTGTTCCACGGCCAATCTGTCCGAAGGGCAGAAAGAAACTGCGGAACTCGGCGGGAGCCGGTAATCGAAATGCCGACGATAACCTCGGTAGGCGGCGGGTGCCGGTAGTCGAATCGACAGTCCTGCCGCCAACAGCCTGCTGACATGCCGATAACGCTTACGCCACGTCCATCGTCGATTCCAGTCAAGCTCACCAGTCCCCTATATATAGAAGGAAACTACATTTAATGCCATCACTACTCAAAAGTACGGCTTTTCTATGTGCGGTAAAAGGCGAGAGCTTATGCGGGAGAGTTCCGCGTGGGTACCCGAAGTACCGTCGAACTCGTCGTAGCGTGTTCCACGGCCAATCTGTCCGAAGGGCAGAAAGAAACTGCGGGAACTCGGCGGGAGCCGGTAATCGAAATGCCGACGATAACCTCGGTAGGCGGCGGGTGCCGGTAGTCGAATCGACAGTCCTGCCGCCAACAGCCTGCTGACATGCCGATAACGCTTACGCCACGTCCATCGTCGATTCCAGTCAAGCCTCACCAGTCCCCTATATATATAGAAGGAAACTACATTTAATGCCATCACTACTCAAAAGTACGGCTTTTCTATGTGCGGTAAAAGGCGAGAGCTTATGCGGGAGAGTTCCGCGTGGCTACCCGAAGTACCGTCGAACTCGTCGTAGCGTGTTCCACCGCCAATCTGTCCGAAGGGCAGAAAGAAACTGCGGAACTCGGCGGGAGCCGGTAATCGAAATGCCGACGATAACCTCGGTAGGCGGCGGGTGCCGGTAGTCGAATCGACAGTCCTGCCGCCAACAGCCTGCTGACATGCCGATAACGCTTACGCCACGTCCATCGTCGATTCCAGTCAAGCCTCACCAGTCCCCTATATATAGAAGGAAACTACATTTAATGCCATCACTACTCAAAAGTACGGCTTTTCTATGTGCGGTAAAAGGCGAGAGCTTATGCGGGAGAGTTCCGCGTGGCTACCCTAAGTACCGTCGAACTCGTCGTAGCGTGTTCCACCGCCTATCTGTCCGAAGGGCAGAAAGAAACTGCGGGAACTCGGCGGGAGCCGGTAATCGAAATGCCGACGATAACCTCGGTAGGCGGCGGGTGCCGGTAGTCGAATCGACAGTCCTGCCGCCAACAGCCTGCTGACATGCCGATAACGCTTACGCCACGTCCATCGTCGATTCCAGTCAAGCCTCACCAGTCCCCTATATATAGAAGGAAACTACATTTAATGCCATCACTACTCAAAAGTACGGCTTTTCTATGTGCGGTAAAAGGCGAGAGCTTATGCGGGAGAGTTCCGCGTGGTACCCGAAGTACCGTCGAACTCGTCGTAGCGTGTTCCACCGCCTATCTGTCCGAAGGGCAGAAAGAAACTGCGGAACTCGGCGGGAGCCGGTAATCGAAATGCCGACGATAACCTCGGTAGGCGGCGGGTGCCGGTAGTCGAATCGACAGTCCTGCCGCCAACAGCCTGCTGACATGCCGATAACGCTTACGCCACGTCCATCGTCGATTCCAGTCAAGCCTCACCAGTCCCCTATATATAGAAGGAAACTACATTTAATGCCATCACTACTCAAAAGTACGGCTTTTCTATGTGCGGTAAAAGGCGAGAGCTTATGCGGGAGAGTTCCGCGTGGTACCCGAAGTACCGTCGAACTCGTCGTAGCGTGTTCCACGGCCAATCTGTCCGAAGGGCAGAAAGAAACTGCGGAACTCGGCGGGAGCCGGTAATCGAAATGCCGACGATAACCTCGGTAGGCGGCGGGTGCCGGTAGTCGAATCGACAGTCCTGCCGCCAACAGCCTGCTGACATGCCGATAACGCTTACGCCACGTCCATCGTCGATTCCAGTCAAGCTCACCAGTCCCCTATATATAGAAGGAAACTACATTTAATGCCATCACTACTCAAAAGTACGGCTTTTCTATGTGCGGTAAAAGGCGAGAGCTTATGCGGGAGAGTTCCGCGTGGTACCCGAAGTACCGTCGAACTCGTCGTAGCGTGTTCCACCGCCAATCTGTCCGAAGGGCAGAAAGAAACTGCGGGAACTCGGCGGGAGCCGGTAATCGAAATGCCGACGATAACCTCGGTAGGCGGCGGGTGCCGGTAGTCGAATCGACAGTCCTGCCGCCAACAGCCTGCTGACATGCCGATAACGCTTACGCCACGTCCATCGTCGATTCCAGTCAAGCCTCACCAGTCCCCTATATATAGAAGGAAACTACATTTAATGCCATCACTACTCAAAAGTACGGCTTTTCTATGTGCGGTAAAAGGCGAGAGCTTATGCGGGAGAGTTCCGCGTGGCTACCCGAAGTACCGTCGAACTCGTCGTAGCGTGTTCCACCGCCTATCTGTCCGAAGGGCAGAAAGAAACTGCGGGAACTCGGCGGGAGCCGGTAATCGAAATGCCGACGATAACCTCGGTAGGCGGCGGGTGCCGGTAGTCGAATCGACAGTCCTGCCGCCAACAGCCTGCTGACATGCCGATAACGCTTACGCCACGTCCATCGTCGATTCCAGTCAAGCCTCACCAGTCCCCTATATATAGAAGGAAACTACATTTAATGCCATCACTACTCAAAAGTACGGCTTTTCTATGTGCGGTAAAAGGCGAGAGCTTATGCGGGAGAGTTCCGCGTGGCTACCCGAAGTACCGTCGAACTCGTCGTAGCGTGTTCCACCGCCTATCTGTCCGAAGGGCAGAAAGAAACTGCGGAACTCGGCGGGAGCCGGTAATCGAAATGCCGACGATAACCTCGGTAGGCGGCGGGTGCCGGTAGTCGAATCGACAGTCCTGCCGCCAACAGCCTGCTGACATGCCGATAACGCTTACGCCACGTCCATCGTCGATTCCAGTCAAGCCTCACCAGTCCCCTATATATAGAAGGAAACTACATTTAATGCCATCACTACTCAAAAGTACGGCTTTTCTATGTGCGGTAAAAGGCGAGAGCTTATGCGGGAGAGTTCCGCGTGGTACCCTAAGTACCGTCGAACTCGTCGTAGCGTGTTCCACCGCCTATCTGTCCGAAGGGCAGAAAGAAACTGCGGGAACTCGGCGGGAGCCGGTAATCGAAATGCCGACGATAACCTCGGTAGGCGGCGGGTGCCGGTAGTCGAATCGACAGTCCTGCCGCCAACAGCCTGCTGACATGCCGATAACGCTTACGCCACGTCCATCGTCGATTCCAGTCAAGCCTCACCAGTCCCCTATATATATAGAAGGAAACTACATTTAATGCCATCACTACTCAAAAGTACGGCTTTTCTATGTGCGGTAAAAGGCGAGAGCTTATGCGGGAGAGTTCCGCGTGGTACCCGAAGTACCGTCGAACTCGTCGTAGCGTGTTCCACCGCCTATCTGTCCGAAGGGCAGAAAGAAACTGCGGAACTCGGCGGGAGCCGGTAATCGAAATGCCGACGATAACCTCGGTAGGCGGCGGGTGCCGGTAGTCGAATCGACAGTCCTGCCGCCAACAGCCTGCTGACATGCCGATAACGCTTACGCTACGTCCATCGTCGATTCCAGTCAAGCCTCACCAGTCCCCTATATATATAGAAGGAAACTACATTTAATGCCATCACTACTCAAAAGTACGGCTTTTCTATGTGCGGTAAAAGGCGAGAGCTTATGCGGGAGAGTTCCGCGTGGTACCCGAAGTACCGTCGAACTCGTCGTAGCGTGTTCCACCGCCAATCTGTCCGAAGGGCAGAAAGAAACTGCGGAACTCGGCGGGAGCCGGTAATCGAAATGCCGACGATAACCTCGGTAGGCGGCGGGTGCCGGTAGTCGAATCGACAGTCCTGCCGCCAACAGCCTGCTGACATGCCGATAACGCTTACGCCACGTCCATCGTCGATTCCAGTCAAGCTCACCAGTCCCCTATATATAGAAGGAAACTACATTTAATGCCATCACTACTCAAAAGTACGGCTTTTCTATGTGCGGTAAAAGGCGAGAGCTTATGCGGGAGAGTTCCGCGTGGCTACCCGAAGTACCGTCGAACTCGTCGTAGCGTGTTCCACCGCCAATCTGTCCGAAGGGCAGAAAGAAACTGCGGAACTCGGCGGGAGCCGGTAATCGAAATGCCGACGATAACCTCGGTAGGCGGCGGGTGCCGGTAGTCGAATCGACAGTCCTGCCGCCAACAGCCTGCTGACATGCCGATAACGCTTACGCCACGTCCATCGTCGATTCCAGTCAAGCTCACCAGTCCCCTATATATAGAAGGAAACTACATTTAATGCCATCACTACTCAAAAGTACGGCTTTTCTATGTGCGGTAAAAGGCGAGAGCTTATGCGGGAGAGTTCCGCGTGGCTACCCTAAGTACCGTCGAACTCGTCGTAGCGTGTTCCACAGCCAATCTGTCCGAAGGGCAGAAAGAAACTGCGGGAACTCGGCGGGAGCCGGTAATCGAAATGCCGACGATAACCTCGGTAGGCGGCGGGTGCCGGTAGTCGAATCGACAGTCCTGCCGCCAACAGCCTGCTGACATGCCGATAACGCTTACGCTACGTCCATCGTCGATTCCAGTCAAGCCTCACCAGTCCCCTATATATATAGAAGGAAACTACATTTAATGCCATCACTACTCAAAAGTACGGCTTTTCTATGTGCGGTAAAAGGCGAGAGCTTATGCGGGAGAGTTCCGCGTGGGTACCCGAAGTACCGTCGAACTCGTCGTAGCGTGTTCCACCGCCTATCTGTCCGAAGGGCAGAAAGAAACTGCGGGAACTCGGCGGGAGCAGGTAATCGAAATGCCGACGATAACCTCGGTAGGCGGCGGGTGCCGGTAGTCGAATCGACAGTCCTGCCGCCAACAGCCTGCTGACATGCCGATAACGCTTACGCTACGTCCATCGTCGATTCCAGTCAAGCCTCACCAGTCCCCTATATATAGAAGGAAACTACATTTAATGCCATCACTACTCAAAAGTACGGCTTTTCTATGTGCGGTAAAAGGCGAGAGCTTATGCGGGAGAGTTCCGCGTGGTACCCTGAAGTACCGTCGAACTCGTCGTAGCGTGTTCCACCGCCAATCTGTCCGAAGGGCAGAAAGAAACTGCGGGAACTCGGCGGGAGCCGGTAATCGAAATGCCGACGATAACCTCGGTAGGCGGCGGTCGGCGGGAGCAGGTGATCGAAATGCCGACCATATCCTCTAGGGACGACGAATCGAAGGACCCGCCGCCAACCTTTCGGGCACTTTTCGCAACGGCTGCGTCTAGACGTCCGACCCGTTGGAGCAAGCTGCTGTTCGACCACGCACGCGCGAAACAGACCGAGAAAATCGGTTCCCCCGTCGGTAGGCGGCGGGCGCGGGTGTTTAAATTTCCCAATCGCTGGCACATGCTCTGAGACTCTGTTCGACTTGTACCGAGGCCAATGCGTGTACTCGGCGGGAGCAGGTGTTCGAAATGCCGACCGTATCCTCTAGGGACGACGAATCGAAGGTCCCGCCGCCAACCTTTCGGGCACTTTTCGCAACGGCTGCGTCTAGACGTCCGACCCGTTGGAGCAAGCTGCTGTTAGACCACGCACGCGCGAAACAGACCGAGAAAATCGGTTCCCCCGTCGGTAGGCGGCGGGCGCGGGTGTTTAAATTTCCCAATCGCTGGCACATGCTCTGAGACTCTGTTCGACTTGTACCGAGGCCAATGCGTGTACTCGGCGGGAGCAGGTGTTCGAAATGCCGACCGTATCCTCTAGGGACGAAGAATCGAAGGTCCCGCCGCCAACCTTTCGGCACTTTTCGCAACGGCTGCGTCTAGACGTCCGACCCGTTGAGCAAGCTGCTGTTGACCACGCACGCGCGAAACAGATCGAGAAAATCGGTTCCCCCGTCGGTAGGCGGCGGGCGTGGTGTTTAAATTTCCCAATCGCTGGCACATGCTCTGAGACTCTGTTCGACTTGTACCGAGGCCAATGCGTGTACGGCGGGAGCAGGTGTTCGAAATGCCGACCGTATCCTCTAGGGACGACGAATCGAAGGTCCCGCCGCCAACCTTTCGTGCACTTTTCGCAACGGCTGCGCCTAGACGTACGACCCGTGTCATGGGTTTCATTTATAAAGCAAAACTGTGAAGAAACAGGACACGAACATTAAAATATAAGTATCGTTTGTATGGATAACACTGATCTGGAATTAGCACTTAAAGAAACCATCCACATTAAACAACTTTAATCTACACCGAATATCATGTAGTCTTCATTCAAATAGCACATTTTAAAATATTTACAGCATGTTTTATTGTCAGTAATTTACTTTCCGTGTATTTTAGTTTCACATTATCGTAATTTCAGCAATATATTTTATTTAGTTAGTTAGAAATTACGTCTTTCTATTTTGCTCTGTATACTGAAGATGGAATATGTAAAATATTGAAAACTTTACCTCTGTCCCCTTCTATTGTATCAAAGTATTTCTTCATCTTCAATACAATTATACAATTAATCGTCAAACATCATTTTCGTTCGATACAATGATTGCTAATATATTGATATGACCATATGTAAACGAACTGTCTGTCTGTATGCGTGACTCTGAAAATTAAAGTTAAAAAGGAAAATCTTGAAATGTGCTTCCTTTCAGAATGCAAACTTCGATACATCATTCCAAAGTTTCTCCATTTTAGTGAGCAAAACTTTGAAAAATTCATTATCTTATCATATTTGTCTGAAGAGAGTATCGGTGTGTTTG
>NW_027467777.1:2017012-2033844 GCF_004210375.1 Tachypleus tridentatus
AATGCTGTTTTTAGACACCGTAATACGCGAATGTTATGTAACCATTAATGCAGTTTTAGACACTGTAATATGTGAATGTTATGTGCACTTTATTAATGCAGTTTTTAGACAGCGTAAGTGAATATTGTAACCATTAATGCAGTTTTGTGACACCGCAATAAGTGAATGTTATGTAACCATTAATGCCGTTTTAGACACCGTAATAAGTGAATGTTGCTGTAGCCATTAATGCAGTTTAGACACTGTAATATGCGGACTGTTATGCTAGCTATTGACGCAATCTCCCGACACCCGTAATACGTGAATGCCATGTAAGCTATTAATGCAGTTTTAGACACTGTAATACGTGGATGTTATGTAGCCATTGATTTAACTTTAGACACTGTGGCCATATGAATGTTATGTAAGCATTAATGCAGTCTTTTGTATACCGTAATAAGTGAATGCCATTAACGCAGGCTTTTTAACTGTAATATGTGAATGTTATGTAGCTATTAATGCAGGTTTAGACACTGTAATATGTGAATGTTATGTAACTATTAATGCAGTTTTTACACTGTAATATGTAAATGTTATGTAACTTTATTAATGCAGTTTTAGACACACTGTAATATGTGAATGTTATGTAACTATTAATGCAGTTTTAGACACTGTAATATGTGAATGTTATGTAACTATTAATGCAGTTTTAGACACTGTAATATGTGATAATTTATGTAACTATTAATGCAGTTTTTACACTGTAATATGTGAATGTTATGTAACTATTAATGCAGTTTTAGACACTGTAATATGTGAATGTTATGTAACCATTAATGCAGTTTTAGACACTGTAATATGTGAATGTTATGTAACCATTAATGCAGCTGGTGACACTGTGATATGTGAATTTTATGTAACTATTAATGCAGTTTCAGACACTGTAATATGTGAATGTTATGTAAGTATTAATGCAGTTTAGACACTGTAATATGTGAATGTTATGTAACTATTAATGCAGTTTTAGACACTGTAATATGTGAATGTTATGTAACCATTAACGCAGTTTTTAGACACTGTAATATGTAATGTTATATTAACCATTAATGCAGTTTTAGACACCGTACGTGGCCCTATGTAATCATTAACGTAATATGTGAATGTTATGTAACTATTAATGCAGTTTTTAGACACTGTAATGCGTGAATGTTATGTAACTATTAATGCAGTTTGCACACACTGTAATATGTGAATGTTATGTAACCATTAATGCAGTTTTAGACACCGTAATATGTGTGAATTTTATGTAACTATTAATGCAGTTTTAGAGACTGTAATATGTGAATATTATGTAAGTATTAATGCAGTTTTTGACACCGTAATATGTGAATGTTATGTAACCTATTGATAAAGTTTTAGACAGTGTAAAATGTGAATGTTGTGTAACCATTAGTTTTGCGTCAGACACTGTGATATGCGTGAATTTTATGTAACCATTAATGCAGTCTTCACACACTGTAATATGTGAATGTTATGTAACTATTAATGCAGTTTTTAGACACTGTAATATGTGAATGTTATGTAACCATTAATGCAGTTTTAGACACTGTAATAAAGTAGAATATATGTAACTATTAATGCAGTTTTAGAAACTGTAATAAGTGAATGATGTAACTATTAATGCTGTAGACAACTGTAATAAGTGAATGTTATGTAGCTATTAATGCAGGTTTAGACTCGTAATATGTGAATGTTATGTAACTATTAATGCAGGTTTAGACACTGTAATATGCGAATGTTATGTAACTATTAATGCCCTGCAATATGCGAATGTTAAAATGTACGCAGGTTTTAGACACTGTAATATGTGAATGTTATGTAACTATTAATGCAGTTTTAGACCACCGTAATATGTGAATCTTATGTAACTATTAATGCAGCTTTTACACACTGTAATATGTGAATGTTATGTAACCATTAATGCAGTTTAGACACTGTAATAATGAATGTTATGTAACTATTGATGCAGTTTTAGACACTGTAATACGTGAATGTTATGTAACTATTAATGCAGTGTTAGACACTGTAATATGTGAATGTTATGTAACTATTAATGCAGTTTTAACATTAATGCAATATGTGAATGTTATATAACTATTAATGCAGTTTTAGACACCGTAATAAAATGAATGTTATGTAACTATTAATGCAGTTTTAGACACTGTAATAAGTGAACGCTATGTAACCATTATTGTTTGCCACACCGTAATAAGAGAATGTTATGTAGCCATTAATGCAGTTCTAGACACTGTAATATGTGAATGTTATGTAACTATTAATGCAGTTTTAGACACCGTAATATGTGGATGTTATGTGTGCTATTGATGCAGTTTTAGACACTGTAATATGTGAATGTTATGTAAGCATTAATGCAGTTTGAACACTGTAATATAGAATGAATGTTATGTAGCTATTAATGCAGTTTAGACACCGTAATATGTGAATGTTATGTAGCTATTAATGCAGGTTTATACACTGTAATATGTGAATGTTATGTAACCATTAATGCAGTTTTAGACACCGTAATATGTGGATGTTATGTAGCTATTAATGCAGTTTTAGACACTGTAATACGTGAATGTTATGTAAGTATTAATGCAGTTTTAGAACACTGTAATTATGTGAATGTTATGTAACTATTGATGCACTTTTAGACACTGTAATATGTGGATGTTATGTAACCATTAATGCAGTTTTAGAGACTGTAATATGTGAATATTATGTAAAATATTAATGCAGCCTTTGACACTGTAATATGTGAATGTTATGTAACTTTATTGATAAAGTTTTAGACAGTGTAATATGTGAATGTTGTGTAACTATTAATGCAGTTTCAGACACCGTGATATGTGAATCTTATGTAACTATTAATGCAGTTTCACACACCGTAATATGTGAATGTTATGTAACTATTAATGCAGTTTTAGACACTGTAATGTGTGAATGTTATGTAACTATTAATGCAGTTTTTGAGACACTGTAATAAGTGAATATGATGTAACTATTAATGCAGTTTTAGACACCGTAATAAGTGAATGCTATGTAACTATTAATGCTGTTTTGGACACTGTAATAAGTGAATGTTATGTAGCTATTAATGCAGGTTTAGACACTGTAATATGTGAATGTTATGTAACTATTAATGCAGTTTTAGACACTGTAATATGCGAATGTTATGTAACTATTAATGCAGTTTTAGACACTGTAATATGCGAATGTTATGTAACTATTAATGCAGTTTTTAGACACTGTAATATGTGAATGTTATGCAACCATTAATACGGCATGAACACTGTAATATGTGAATGTTATGTAGCTATTAATGCAGTTTTGCACACTGTAATAAGTGAATGTTATGTAACTATTAATGCAGTTTTAGACACTGTAATATGTGAATGTTATGTAGCTATTAATGCAGTTTTAGACACTGTAATATGTGAATGTTATGTAACTATTAATGCAGTTTTAGACACTGTAATATGGTAATGTTATGTAACTATTAATGCAGTTTTACACACTGTAATATGTAAATGTTATGTAACTATTAATGCAGTTTTAGACACTGTGATATGTGAATGTTATGTAACTATTAATGCAGTTTTAGACACTGTAATATGTGAATGTTATGTAACTATTAATGCAGTTTTAGACACTGTAATATGTGAATGTTATGTAACCATTGATGCAGTTTTACACACTGTGATATGTGAATGTTATGTAACTATTGATGCAGTTTTGAGACACTGTGATATGTGAATGTTATTTAACCATTAATGCAGTTTTAGACACTGATTTTGCGTGAATGTTATGTAACTATTGATGCAGTTGTAGACACTGTGATATGTGAATTTTATGTAACTATTAATGCAGTTTTAGAGACTGTAATATGTGAATGTTATGTAAGCATTAATGCAGTTTTAGACACTGTAATACATGGAATGTTATGTAACTATTAATGCAGTTTTATGTACACCTGTAATATGTGAATGTTATGTAACCATTAATGCAGTTTTAGAGACTGTAATATGTGAATGTTATGTAACTATTAATGCATGTTTTAGACTGTAATATGTGAATGTTATGTAACTATTAATGCAGTTTTAGACACTGTAATATGTGAATGTTATGTAACTATTAATGCAGTTTTAGACACTGTAATATATGTGAATGTTATGTAACTATTAATGCAGTTTTAGACACTGTAATATGTGGATGTTATGTAACTATTAATGCAGTTTTAGAGCCTGTAATATGTGAATATTATGTAAGTATTAATAGTTTTAGACAACGCAATATGTGAATGTTATGTAACCATTGATAAAGCCTTAGACAGTGTAATATGTGAATGTTGTGTAACTGTTAATGCAGTTTCAGACACTGTGATATGTGATGTACCATGTAACCATTAATGCAGTTTCACACGGAAGTAATATGTGAATGTTACGGTAACCATTAATGCAGTTTTAGACACCGTAATAAGTGAATATTATGTAACTATTAATGCAGTTTTTAGACACTGTAATTAGTGAATGCTTATGTAACTATTAATGCAGTTTTAGACACCGTAATAAGTGAAACGTATGTAGCTATTAATGCAGTTTTTAGACACTGTAATATGTGAATGTTATGTAACCATTAATGCAGTTTTAGACACTGTAATAATGTGAATGTTATGTAACTATTAATGCAGTTTTAGACACTGTAATATGCGAATGTTATGTTAACTAATTAATGCAGTTTAGACACTGTAATATGTGAATGTTATGTAACTATTAATGCAGTTTTAGACACTGTAATATGCAGAATGTTATGTAACTATTAATGCAGTTTCACACACTGTAATATGTGAATGTTATGTAACTATTAATGCAGTTTTAGACACTGTAATATGCGGAATGTTATGTAACTATTAATGCAGTTTTAGACACTGTAATATGTGAATGTTATGTAACTATTAATGCAGTTTGTGACACTGTAATAAGTGAATTATGTAACTATTAATGCAGTTTTAGACACCGTAATATGTGAATGCTATGTAACTATTAATGCTGTTTAGACACTGTAATAAGGTGAATGTTATGTAAGCTATTAATGCAGGTTTAGACACTGTAATATGTGAATGTTATGTAACTATTAATGCAGTTTTAGACACTGTAATATGTGGATGTTATGTAGCTAATAATGCAACTTTGCGACACTGTAATATGTGAATGTTATGTAACTATTAATGCAGTTTTAGACACCGTAATATGTGGATGTTATGTAACTATTGATGCAGTTTTTTAGACACTGTAATATGTGAATGTTATGTAACTATTAATGCAGTTTTAGACACTGTAATATGTGAATGTTATGTAGCTATTAATGCAGGTTTAGACACCGTAATATGTGAATGTTATGTAGCTATTAATGCAGGTTTAGCACTGTAAATGTGAATGTTATGTAACTATTAATGCAGTTTTAGACACTGTAATATGTGGATGTTATGTAGCTATTGATGCACTTTTAGACACTGTAATATGTGAATGTTATGTAAGTATTAATGCAGTTTTAGACACCGTAATATGTGGATGTTATGTAGCTATTGATGCACTTTGTAGACACCGTAATATGTGGATGTTATGTAACTATTAATGCAGCTTTAAGAGACTGTAATATGTGAATATTATGTAAGTATTAATGCAGTTTTAGACACTGTAATATGTGAATGTTATGTAACCATTGATAAAGTTTTAGACAGTGTAATACGTGAATGTTGTGTAACTATTAATGCAGTTTCAGACACCGTGATATGTGAATCTTATGTAACTATTAATGCAGTTTCACACACTGTAATATGTGAATGTTATGTAACTATTAATGCAGTTTTAGACACTGTAATATGTGAATGTTGTATGTAACTATTAATGCAGTTTTAGACACTGTAATAGTGAATATTATGTAACTATTAATGCAGTTTTAGACACCGTAATAAGTGAATGCTATGTAACTATTAATGCTGTTTTTAGACACTGTAATATGTGAATGTTATGTAGCTATTAATGCAGGTTTAGACACTGTAATATGTGAATGTTATGTAACCATTAATGCAGTTTTAGACACTGTAATATGCGAATGTTATGTAACTATTAATGCAGTTTTAGACACTGTAATATGCGAATGTTGCGTAACTATTAATGCAGTTTTAGACACCGTAATATGTGAATGTTATGTAACTATTAATGCAGTTTTAGACACTGTAATAAGTGAATGTTATGTAGCTATTAATGCAGTTTTAGACACCGTAATATGTGAATGTTATGTAGCTATTAATGCAGTTTTAGACACTGTAATATGTGAATGTTATATAACCATTAATGCAAGTTTAGACACTGTAATATGTAAATGTTATGTAACTATTAATGCAAGTTTAGACACTGTAATATGTAAATGTTATGTAACTATTAATGCAGTTTTACACACTGTAATATGTAAATGTTATGTAACTATTAATGCAGTTTCACACACCGTGATATGTGAATGTTATGTAACTATTAATGCAGTTTTAGACACTGTAATATGTGAATGTTATGTAACTATTAATGCAGTTCTAGACACTGTAATATGTGAATGTTATGTAACTATTGATGCAGTTTTACACACTGTGATATGTGAATGTTATGTAACTATTAATGGAGTTTTAGACACTGTGATATGTGAATGTTATTTAACTATTAATGCAGTTTTAGACACTGGATTATGTGAATGTTATGTAACTATTGATGCAGTTGTAGACACTGTGATATGTGAATGTTATGTAACTATTAATGCAGTTTTAGACACTGTAATATGTGAATGTTATGTAACTATTAATGCAGTTTTAGACACTGTAATATGTGAATGTTATGTAACTATTAACGCAGTTTTAGACACTGTAATATGTGAATGTTATGTAACCATTAATGCAGTTTTAGACACTGTAATATGTGAATTTTATGTAACTATTAATGCAGTTTTAGACACCGTAATATGTGAATGTTATGTAACTATTAATGCAGTTTTAGACACTGTAATAAGTGAATATTATGTAACTATTAATGCAGTTTTAGACACCGTAATATGTGAATGCTATGTAACTATTAATGCTGTTTTAGAGCACTGTAATAAGTGAATGTTATGTAGCTATTAATGCAGGTCCAGACACTGTAATATGTGAATGTTATGTAACTATTAATGCAGTTTTAGACACTGTAATATGTGGATGTTATGTAGCTATTGATGCACTTTTAGACACTGTAATATGTGAATGTTATGTAAGCATTAATGCAGTTTTAGACACCGTAATATGTGGATGTTATGTAGCCATTGATGCACTTTTAGACACTGTAATATATGAATGTTATGTAAGTATTAATGCAGTTTTAGACACTGTAATAAGTGAATGTTATGTAGCCATTAATGCAGGTTTAGACACTGTAATATGTGAATGTTATGTAGCTATTAATGCAGGTTTAGACACTGTAATATGTGAATGTTATGTAGTAACCATTAATGCAGTTTTAGACACTGTAATATGTGGATGTTATGTAGCCATTGATGCACTTTTAGACACTGTAATATGTGAATGTTATGTAAAGTATTAATGCAGTTTTAGACACCGTAATATGTGGATGTTATGTAGCCATTGATGCACTTTTAGACACTGTAATATGTGGATGTTATGTAACCATTAATGCAGTTTAAGAGACTGTAATATGTGAATATTATGTAAGTATTAATGCAGTTTTAGACACTGTAATATGTGAATGTTATGTAACCATTGATAAAGTTTTAGACAGTGTAATACGTGAATGTTGTGTAACTATTAATGCAGTTTTCAGACACTGTGATATGTGAATCTTATGTAACTATTAATGCAGTTTCACACACCGTAATATGTGAATGTTATGTAACTTATTAATGCAGTTTTAGACACCTGTAATATGTGAATGTTATGTAACTATTAATGCAGTTTTAGACACCGTAATAAGTGAATATTATGTAACTATTAATGCAGTTTTAGACACCTGTAATAAGTGAATGCTATGTAACTATTAATGCTGTTTTGGACACTGTAATAAGTGAATGTTATGTAGCTATTAATGCAGGTTTTAGACACTGTAATATGTGAATGTTATGTAACTATTAATGCAGTTTTAGACACTGTAATATGCGAATGTTATGTAACTATTAATGCAGTTTTAGACACTGTAATATGCGAATGTTATGTAACTATTAATGCAGTTTTAGACACTGTAATATGTGAATGTTATGTAACTATTAATGCAGTTTTAGACACTGTAATAAGTGAATGTTATGTAGCTATTGATGCAGTTTTAGACACCGTAATAAGTGAATGTTATGTAGCTATTAATTGCACTTTAGACACTGTAATATGTGAATGTTATATAACTATTAATGCAAGTTTAGACACTGTAATATGTAAATGTTATGTAACTATTAATGCAAGTTTAGACACTGTAATATGTAAATGTTATGTAACTATTAATGCAGTTTTACACACTGTAATATGTAAATGTATATAACTATTAATGCAGTTTTACACACCGTGATATGTGAATGTTGTAAACTATTAATGCAGTTTTAGACACTGTAATATGTGAGATGTTATGTAACTATTAATGCAGTTCTAGACACTGTAATATGTGAATGTTATGTAACTATTGATGCAGTTTTACACACTGTGATATGTGAGATGTTATGTAACTATTGATGGAGTTTTAGACACTGTGATATGTGAATGTTATTTAACTATTAATGCAGTTTTAGACACTGGATTATGTGAATGTTATGTAACTATTGATGCAGTTGTAGACACCGTGATATGTGAATTTTATGTAACTATTAATGCAGTTTCAGAGACTGTAATATGTGAATGTTATGTAAGTATTAATGCAGTTTTAGACACTGTAATATGTGAATGTTATGTAACTATTAACGCAGTTTTAGACAGTGTAATATGTGAATGTTATGTAACTATTAATGCAGTTTTAGAGACTGTAATATGTGAATTTTATGTAACCATTAATGCAGTTTTAGACACTGTAATATGTGAATGTTATGTAACTATTAATGCAGTTTTAGACACTGTAATGTGTGAATGTTATGTAACTATTAATGCAGTTTTAGACACTGTAATATGTGAATGTTATGTAACTATTAATGCAGTTTTAGAGACTGTAATATGTGAATTTTATGTAACTATTAATGCAGTTTTAGAGACTGTAATATGTGAATATTATGTAAGTATTAATGCAGTTTTAGACACCTGTAATATGTGAATGTTATGTAACTATTGATAAAGTTTTTAGACAGTGTAATACGTGAATGTTGTGTAACTATTAATGCAGTTTCAGACACTGTGATATGTGAATTTTATGTAACTATTAATGCAGTTTCACACACTGTAATATGTGAATGTTATGTAACCATTAATGCAGTTTTAGACACTGTAATATGTGAATGTTATGTAACTATTAATGCAGTTTTAGACACCGTAATAAGTGAATATTATTATGTAACTATTAATGCAGTTTTAGACACCGTAATAAGTGAATGCTATGTAACTATTAATGCTGTTTTTTAGACACTGCGTAATAAGTGAATGTTATGTAGCTATTAATGCTGGTTTAGACACCGTAATATGTGAATGTTATGTAACTATTAATGCAGTTTTAGACACTGTAATATGCGAATGTTATGTAACTATTAATGCAGTTTAGACACCGTAATATGCGAATGTTATGTAACTATTAATGCAGTTTTAGACACTGTAATATGTGAATGTTATGTAACTATTAATGCAGTTTTAGACACTGTAATATGCGAATCTTATGTAACTATTAATGCAGTTTCACACACCGTAATATGTGAATGTTATGTAACTATTAATGCAGTTTTAGACACTGTAATATGCGAATGTTATGTAACTATTAATGCAGTTTTAGACACTGTAATATGTGAATGTTATGTAACCATTAATGCGCAGTTTAGACACCGTAATAAGTGAATATTATGTAACTATTAATGCAGTTTTAGACACCGTAATAAGTGAATGCTATGTAACCATTAATGCTGTTTTAGACACTGTAATAAGTGAATGTTATGTAGCTAATAATGCAGGTCTAGACACCGTAATATGTGAATGTTATGTAACCATTAATGCAGTTTTAGACACCGTAATATGTGGATGTTATGTAGCTATTGATGCACTTTTAGACACTGTAATATGTGAATGTTATGTAAGTATTAATGCAGTTTTAGACACTCGTAATAAGTGAATGTTATGTAGCTATTAATGCAGGTTTAGACACCGTAATATGTGAATGTTATAGTAGCTATTATTTGCAGGTTTTAGACACCGTAATATGTGAATGTTATGTAACTATTAATGCAGTTTTAGACACCGTAATATGTGGATGTTATGTAGCTGATGCACTTTTAGACACACTGTAATATGTGAATGTTATGTAAGTATTAATGCAGTTTTAGACACTGTAATATGTGGATGTTATGTAGCCATTGATGCACTTTTAGACACTGTAATATGTGGATGTTATGTAACTATTAATGCAGTTTAAGAGACTGTAATATGTGAATATTATGTAAGTATTAATGCAGTTTTAGACACTGTAATATGTGGAATGTTATGTAACTATTGATAAAGTTTTTAGACAGTGTAATACGTGAATGTTGTGTAACTATTAATGCAGTTTCAGACACTGTGATATGTGAATCTTATGTAACTATTAATGCAGTTTCACACACTGTAATATGTGAATGTTATGTAACTATTAATGCAGTTTTAGACACTGTAATATGTGAATGTTATGTAACTATTAATGCAGTTTTAGACACTGTAATAAGTGAATATTATGTAACTATTAATGCAGTTTTAGACACTGTAATAAGTGAATGCTATGTAACTATTAATGCTGTTTTGGACACCGTAATAAGTGAATGTTATGTAGCTATTAATGCAGGTTTAGACACTGTAATATGTGAATGTTATGTAACTATTAATGCAGTTTTAGACACTGTAATATGCGAATGTTATGTAACTATTAATGCAGTTTTAGACACTGTAATATGCGAATGTTATGTAACTATTAATGCAGTTTTAGAACACCGTAATATGTGAATGTTATGTAACTATTAATGCAGTTTTAGACACTGTAATAAGTGAATGTTATGTAGCTATTGATGCAGTTTTAGACACTGTAATAAGTGAATGTTATGTAGCTATTAATGCACTTTTAGACACTGTAATATGTGAATGTTATATAACTATTAATGCAAGTTTAGACACTGTAATATGTAAATGTTATGTAACTATTAATGCAAGTTTAGACACTGTAATATGTAAATGTTATGTAACTATTAATGCAGTTTTACACACTGTAATATGTAAATGTTATGTAACTATTAATGCAGTTTTACACACTGTGATATGTGAATGTTATGTAACTATTAATGCAGTTTTAGACACCGTAATATGTGAATGTTATGTAACTATTAATGCAGTTCTAGACACTGTAATATGTGAATGTTATGTAACTATTGATGCAGTTTTACACACCGTGATATGTGAATGTTATGTAACTATTGATGCAGTTTTAGACACTGTGATATGTGAATGTTATTTAACTATTAATGCAGTTTTAGACACTGGATTATGTGAATGTTATGTAACTATTGATGCAGTTGTAGACACTGTGATATGTGAATTTTATGTAACTATTAATGCAGTTTCAGAGACTGTAATATGTGAATGTTATGTAAGTATTAATGCAGTTTTAGACACCGTAATATGTGAATGTTATGTAACTATTAACGCAGTTTTAGACACTGTAATATGTGAATGTTATGTAACCATTAATGCAGTTTTAGAGACTGTAATATGTGAATTTTATGTAACTATTAATGCAGTTTTAGACACTGTAATATGTGAATGTTATGTAACTATTAATGCAGTTTTAGACACTGTAATGTGTGAATGTTATGTAACTATTAATGCAGTTTTAGACACTGTAATATGTGAATGTTATGTAACTATTAATGCAGTTTTAGAGACTGTAATATGTGAATTTTATGTAACTATTAATGCAGTTTTAGAGACTGTAATATGTGAATATTATGTAAGTATTAATGCAGTTTTAGACACCGTAATATGTGAATGTTATGTAACTATTGATAAAGTTTTAGACAGTGTAATACGTGAATGTTGTGTAACTATTAATGCAGTTTCAGACACTGTGATATGTGAATTTATGTAACTATTAATGCAGTTTCACACACTGTAATATGTGAATGTTATGTAACTATTAATGCAGTTTTAGACACTGTAATATGTGAATGTTATGTAACTATTAATGCAGTTTAGACACTGTAATAAGTGAATATTATGTAACTATTAATGCAGTTTTGAACACTGTAATAAGTGAATGCTATGTAACTATTAATGCTGTTTAGACACTAATAAATTGAATGTTATGTAGCTATTAATGCTGGTTTAGACACTGTAATATGTGAATGTTATGTATCTATTAATGCAGTTTTAGACACTGTAATATGCGAATGTTATGTAACTATTAATGCAGTTTAGACACTGTAATATGCGAATGTTATGTAACTATTAATGCAGTTTTAGACACTGTAATATGTGAATGTTATGTAACTATTAATGCAGTTTTAGACACTGTAATATGCGAATCTTATGTAACTATTAATGCAGTTTCACACTGTAATATGTGAATGTTATGTAACTATTAATGCAGTTTTAGACACTGTAATATGCGAATGTTATGTAACTATTAATGCAGTTTTAGACACTGTAATATGTGAATGTTATGTAACTATTAATGCAGTTTTAGACACTGTAATAAGTGAATATTATGTAACTATTAATGCAGTTTTAGACACTGTAATAAGTGAATGCTATGTAACTATTAATGCTGTTTTAGACACTGTAATAAGTGAATGTTATGTAGTTATTAATGTCTAGACACTGTAATATGTGAATGTTATGTAACTACTAATGCAGTTTTAGACACTGTAATATGTGGATGTTATGTAGCTATTGATGCAACTTTAGACACTGTAATATGTGAATGTTATGTAAGTATTAATGCAGTTTTAGACACTGTAATATGTGGATGTTATGTAGCTATTAATGCACTTTTAGACACTGTAATATGTGAATGTTATGTAACTATTAAT
This sequence comes from Tachypleus tridentatus, assembly GCF_004210375.1. Taxonomy (NCBI): domain Eukaryota; kingdom Metazoa; phylum Arthropoda; class Merostomata; order Xiphosura; family Limulidae; genus Tachypleus; species Tachypleus tridentatus. Next base: position 2,030,309 of record NW_027467777.1, read on the forward strand.
GCAGTTTTAGACACTGTAATAAGTGAATGTTATGTAGCTATTAATGCAGGTTTAGACACTGTAATATGTGAATGTTATGTAGCTATTAATGCAGGTTTAGACACTGTAATATGTGAATGTTATGTAACTATTAATGCAGTTTTAGACACTGTAATATGTGGATGTTATGTAGCTATTGATGCACTTTTAGACACTGTAATATGTGAATGTTATGTAAGTATTAATGCAGCCTTTAGACACTGTAATATGTGGATGTTATGTAGCTATTGATGCACCTTTTGACACTGTAATATGTGGATGTTATGTAACTATTAATGCAGTTTAAGAGACTGTAATATGTGAATATTATGTAAGTATTAATGCAGTTTTAGACACTGTAATATGTGAATGTTATGTAACTATTGATAAAGTTTTAGACAGTGTAATACGTGAATGTTATGTAACTATTAATGCAGTTTCAGACACTGTGATATGTGAATCTTATGTAACTATTAATGCAGTTTCACACAACTGTAATATGTGAATGTTATGTAACTATTAATGCAGTTTTAGACACTGTAATATGTGAATGTTATGTAACTATTAATGCAGTTTTAGACACTGTAATAAGTGAATATTATGTAACTATTAATGCAGTTTTAGACACTGTAATAAGTGAATGCTATGTAACTATTAATGCTGTTTTGGACACTGTAATAAGTGAATGTTATGTAGCTATTAATGCAGGTTTAGACACTGTAATATGTGAATGTTATGTAACTATTAATGCAGTTTTAGACACTGTAATATGTGAATGTTATGTAACTATTAATGCAGTTTTAGACACTGTAATATGCGAATGTTATGTAACTATTAATGCAGTTTTAGACACTGTAATATGTGAATGTTATGTAACTATTAATGCAGTTTTAGACACTGTAATAAGTGAATGTTATGTAGCTATTAATGCACTTTTAGACACTGTAATATGTGAATGTTATATAACTATTAATGCAAGTTTAGACACTGTAATATGTAAATGTTATGTAACTATTAATGCAGTTTTAGACACTGTAATATGTAAATGTTATGTAACTATTAATGCAGTTTTGAATGCACACCTGTAATATGTAAATGTTATATAACTATTAATGCAGTTTTACACACTGTGATATGTGAATGTTATGTAACTATTAATGCAGTTTTAGACACTGTAATATGTGAATGTTATGTAACTATTAATGCAGTTCTAGACACTGTAATATGTGAATGTTATGTAACTATTGATGCAGTTTTAGACACTGTGATATGTGAATGTTATGTAACTATTGATGCAGTTTTAGACACTGTGATATGTGAATGTTATTTAACTATTAATGCAGTTTTAGACACTGGATTATGTGAATGTTATGTAACTATTAATGCAGTTGTAGACACTGTGATATGTGATTTTATGTAATTTATTAATGCAGTTTTAGAGACTGTAATATGTGAATGTTATGTAAGTATTAATGCAGTTTTAGACACTGTAATATGTGAATGTTATGTAACTATTAACGCAGTTTTAGACACTGTAATATGTGAATGTTATGTAACTATTAATGCAGTTTTAGAGACCGTAATATGTGAATTGCATGTAACCATTAATGCAGTTTTGACACTGTAATAGCGTGAATGTTATGTAACTATTAATGCAGTTTTAGACACTGTAATATGTGAATGTTATGTAACTATTAATGCAGTTTTAGACACTGTAATATGTGAATGTTATGTAACTATTAATGCAGTTTTAGACACTGTAATATGTGAATGTTATGTAATTATTAATGCAGTTTTAGACACTGTAATATGTGAATATTATGTAACTATTAATGCAGTTTTAGACACTGTAATATGTGAATGTTATGTAACTATTGATAAGCTTTTAGACACTGTAATATGTGAACGTTATGGTAACTATTAATGCAGTTTCGAACACTGTAATATGTGAAGATGTTATGTAACGGCTATTAATGCAGTTTCACACACTGTAATATGTGAATGTTATGTAACTATTAATGCTTCGCGCCAAACATGCTCGCCCTTCCAGCCGTGGGGGCTTTATAATGTGACGGTCAATCGCACTATTCGTCAAAACCTACCACATTAACTAGTTTACGAACTATTCGTGCAGGGTGTATGTTTTTGAATTGTTGGTCTCTTTCATTTATAGAGTTATTCTCGTCTTTATAAACAGAATATCAGTAAAAAAAATTAAAAACTTATGGTGTTAAGGCCTGATGTGTCGCGTGTTCTGCTACAGCTGACGAGTTTCGTCGAATTCATGGTTCATCAGAAACTGGTTATTTCAGAAGAATCTTGAGAAACATGAATGTATTTTTATGGTGCCTGAAACTGAGACGGAAACTGCATAACCGCCATGGGACATCATAAAACTGAACATGTGACATTCTTTAAATAAAGAGCTTAGTACACCTTATATTGAAAACCACGTGTCAATTATTCCTGTTATTTAAGAAATACTACTAAAACAAATTTATTGGCGACGTTAAACGGCATGTGAAAGACAGCGTACACGTCACGTGATTCGTTATGTGTAATGTCATATAAGAGCCATCGTACAAAATTATATCCAGTCCGTTTTGAATAGGTCATTTACAATGTCCATCGGTTTTCTGAACACAGTCGTTTTGAAAAGCGGAATGAACTTTTAAACATCAAGTTTAATTCAGTCACGTTAACAGCCGTTATTGTGTGTATACCTTTTACAAACCAGTGAAGAATAATTACAATCACATTTGTCATAAGATATCAGTGTTAGGCCTGTTACATTTGTAAACACTGTTCTTAATCTAGTCGCTTAGGGATTTTTAAAAATTAGAATTGGGTATTATAAAAGTAGTATTTCAACCACACTATATTTTTTCATATCCATTTACGACGACGCATTTCGCCCAATCCAGGGCTCATCAGGCCTGCTAGGATACAATGAACAAGTCCTTACTCACAGAAATGACTGTGTGAACGTTATTGTGGTTGTAATTTTCAAATTCTGTTCAGGTTTCAAAACTATAAATTAAGGAGATGCAATCGAAAAGAAAAGAATATTTTGTTGTTAAGCGAAAATCTATAAAGAGATTATCTGTGCTGTTCCCACCATGTGTGTTGAAACCAGTTACTATTGTTGTAAATCTCCGCAGAAATTCCGCTGTGCCACTGGATGGGGGAGATAAATGGGAGAATCATAAATTGATGAAAACACTCAAAACCGTCACAATAGCAGATCTTGGAACTCTGTACCAGATTCAGATTATATTGAAACTTTTAGGTCGAATAAATACCTGGATCAAATTACCAAACATCACTGTAAATGACACGAGATCTATTTAAATAGATAAGATACATCTGATGTAAAAAACCCGATCTTATATCTCAGGAATCTTCATAAGATCTTGACACGTGGTAGGTTTAAAAGTTCGTTTTTAACACGTAATTTTTAACGTTTAGCTTCAGGGTCTTGACACGTGGTGGGTTTCAAACTTCTTTTTTAACACGTA
>NW_027467777.1:2034344-2068636 GCF_004210375.1 Tachypleus tridentatus
TGTTAATATAACACTTGTTACAAAGAACAAGAGACACTCATGTTAATGTAACACTTGTTACAAAGAACAAGAGACACTCATGTTAATATAACACTTGTTACAAAGAACAAGAGACACTCATGTTAATGTAACACTTGTTACAAAGAACAAGAGACACTCATGTTAATATAACACTTGTTACAAAGAACAAGAGACACTCATGTTAATATAACACTTGTTACAAAGAACAAGAGACACTCATGTTAATGTAACACTTGTTACAAAAGAACAAGAGACACTCATGTTAATATAACACTTGTTACAAAGAACAAGAGACACTCATGTTAATATAACACTTGTTACAAAGAACAAGAGACACTCATGTTAATGTAACACTTGTTACAAAGAACAAGAGACACTCATGTTAATATAACACTTGTTACAAAGAACAAGAGACACTCATGTTAATATAACACTTGTTACAAAGAACAAGAGACACTCATGTTAATGTAACACTTGTTACAAAGAACAAGAGACACTCATGTTAATATAACACTTGTTACAAAGAACAAGAGACACTCATGTTAATGTAACACTTGTTACAAAGAACAAGAGACACTCATGTTAATGTAACACTTGTTACAAAGAACAAGAGACACTCATGTTAATATAACACTTGTTACAAAGAACAAGAGACACTCATGTTAATATAACACTTGTTACAAAAGAACAAGAGACACTCATGTTAATATAACACTTGTTACAAAGAACAAGAGACACTCATGTTAATATAACACTTGTTACAAAGAACAAGAGAACTCATGTTAATGTAACACTTGTTACAAAGAACAAGAGACACTCATGTTAATATAACACTTGTTACAAAGAACAAGAGACACTCATGTTAATATAACACTTGTTACAAAGAACAAGAGACACTCATGTTAATATAACACTTGTTACAAAAAGAAAAGAGACACTCATGTTAATGTAACACTTGTTACAAAGAACAAGAGACACTCATGTTAATATAACACTTGTTACAAAGAACAAGAGACACTCATGTTAATATAACACTTGTTACAAAAGAACAAGAGAACTCATGTTAATGTAACACTTGTTACAAAGAAAAGAGACACTCATGTTAATATAACACTTGTTACAAAGAACAAGAGACACTCATGTTAATGTAACACTTGTTACAAAGAACAAGAGACACTCATGTTAATATAACACTTGTTACAAAGAACAAGAGACACTCATGTTAATATAACACTTGTTACAAAGAACAAGAGACACTCATGTTAATGTAACACTTGTTACAAAGAACAAGAGACACTCATGTTAATATAACACTTGTTACAAAGAACAAGAGAACTCATGTTAATGTAACACTTGTTACAAAAGAACAAGAGACACTCATGTTAATATAACACTTGTTACAAAGAACAAGAGAACTCGTGTTAATATAACACTTGTTACAAAAAAAGACACTCATGTTAATATAACACTTGTAATAAAAAACAAGACACTCATGTTAATGTAACACTTGTTACAAAGAACAAGAGACATGTTAATATAACACTTGTTACAAAGAACAAGAGACACTCGTGTTAATGTAACACTTGTTACAAAGAAAAGAACAAGAGTAACTCATGTCAATATAACACTTGTTAGAAAGAACAAGAGAGACTCATGTTTATGTAACACTTGTTACAAAGAAAAAGAAACAATCATGTTAATCTAACACTTGTTTCAAAGAACAAGAGACACTGATGTTAATATAACACTTGTTACAAAGAACAAGAGACACTCATGTTAATGTAACACTTGTTACAAAGAAAAGAGACACTCATGTTAATATAACACTTGTTACAAAGAACAAGAGACACTCATGTTAATGTAACACTTGTTACAAAAGAACAAGAGACACTCATGTTAAAAGAACAAGAGACACTCATGTAACACTTGTTGTTAAAAAACAAGAGAACTCGTGTTAATATAACACTTGTTACAAAGAACAAGAGACACTCATGTTAATATAACACTTGTTACAAAAAACAAGAGAACTCGTGTTAATGTAACACTTGTTTTAAAGAACAAGAGACACTCATGTTAATATAACACTTGTTACAAAGAACAAGAGACACTCGTGTTAATTTAACACTTGTTAAAAACAAGAGAACTCGTGTTAATATAACACTTGTTACAAAGAAAAAGAGACACTCATGTTAATGTAACACTTGTTACAAAGAACAAAGAGAACTCTTGTAACACTTGTTAATATAACACTTGTTACAAAAAAACACTCATGTTAATTTAACACTTGTTTCAAAAGAACAAGAGAACTCGTGTTTAATGTAACACTTATTACAAAAAAACAAGACACTCATGTTAATATAACACTTGTTACAAAGAACAAGAGAGACTCATGTTTATGTAACACTTGTTACAAAGAAAAAGAAACAATCATGTTAATCTAACACGTTTCAAATAACAGGAGACACTGATGTCAATATAACACTTGTTACAAAGAACAAGAGACACTCATGTTAATGTAACACTTGTTACAAAGAGAAAGAGACACTCATGTTAATATAACACTTGTTACAAAGAACAAGAGAAACACATGTTAATGTAACACTTGTTAAAAAGAACAAGAGACACTCATGTTAATGTAACACTTGTTACAAAGAACAAGAGAACTCGTGTTAATATAACACTTGTTACAAAGAACAAGAGACACTCATGTTAATATAACACTTGTTACAAAGAACAAGAGACACTCATGTTAATATAACACTTGTTACAAAGAACAAGAGACACTCATGTTAATATAACACTTGTTACAAAGAACAAGAGACTCATGTTAATATAACACTTGTTACAAAGAACAAGAGACACTCATGTTAATATAACACTTGTTACAAAGAACAAGAGACACTCATGTTAATATAACACTTGTTACAAAGAACAAGAGACACTCATGTTAATATAACACTTGTTACAAAGAACAAGAGACACTCATGTTAATGTAACACTTGTTACAAAGAAACAAGAGACACTCATGTTAATGTTACAAAGAACACTCATGTTAATGTAACACTTGTTACAAAGAACAAGAGACACTCATGTTAATATAACACTTGTTACAAAGAACAAGAGACACTCATGTTAATGTAACACTTGTTAATATAAAAGAACAAGAGACACTCATGTTACAAAGAACAAGAGAATATAACACTTGTTACAAAGAACAAGAGACACTCATGTTAATGTAACACTTGTTACAAAGAACAAGAGACACTCATGTTAATATAACACTTGTTACAAAGAACAAGAGACACTCATGTTACAAAGAACAAGAGACACTCATGTTAATGTAACACTTGTTACAAAGAACAAGAGACACTCATGTTAATATAACACTACAAAGAACAAAGAACAATGTAAAATGTTAATATAACACTTGTTACAAGAGACACTCATGTTAATGTAACACTTGTTACAAAGAACAAGAGACACTCATGTTAATATAACACTTGTTATGTAACACTTGTTACAAAGAACAAGAGACACTCATGTTAATATAACACTTGTTACAAAGAACAAGAGACACTCATGTTAATATAACACTTGTTACAAAGAACAAGAGACACTCATGTTAATGTAACACTTGTTACAAAGAACAAGAGACACTCATGTTAATATAACACTTGTTACAAAGAACAAGAGACACTCATGTTAATATAACACTTGTTACAAAGAACAAGAGAACTCGTGTTAATATAACACTTGTTACAAAGAACAAGAGACACTCATGTTAATGTAACACTTGTTACAAAGAACAAGAGACACTCATGTTAATATAACACTTGTTACAAAAAACAAAGACACTCATGTTAATATAACACTTGTTACAAAGAAAGAACAAGAGACACTCGTGTTAATGTAACACTTGTTACAAAGAACAAGAGACACTCATGTTAATATAACACTTGTTACAAAGAACAAGAGACACTCATGTTAATGTAACACTTGTTACAAAGAAAAGAAACAATCATGTTAATCTAACACTTGTTTCAAAGAACAAGAGACACTGATGTTAATATAACACTTGTTACAAAGAACATGTTAATGTAACACTTGTTACAAAGAAAAGAGACACTCATGTTAATGTAACACTTGTTACAAAGAACAAGAGACACTCATGTTAATATAACACTTGTTACAAAGAACAAGAGACACTCATGTTAATGTAACACTTGTTACAAAGAACAAGAGACACTCATGTTAATGTAACACTTGTTACAAAAGAACAAGAGACACTCATGTTAATATAACACTTGTTACAAAGAACAAGAGACACTCATGTTAATATAACACTTGTTACAAAGAACAAGAGACACTCATGTTAATATAACACTTGTTACAAAGAACAAAGAACTCATGTTAATATAACACAAAGAACAAGAGACACATGTTAATGTAACACTTGTTACAAAAAGAACAAGAGACACTCATGTTAATATAACACTTGTTACAAAGAACAAGAGACACTCATGTTAATATAACACTTGTTACAAAGAACAAGAGACACTCATGTTAATGTAACACTTGTTACAAAAGAACAAGAGAACTCATGTTAATATAACACTTGTTACAAAGAACAACAAGACACTCATGTTAATATAACACTTGTTACAAAGAACAAGAGACACTCATGTTAATATAACACTTGTTACAAAGAACAAGAGACACTCATGTTAATATAACACTTGTTACAAAGAACAAGAGACACTCATGTTAATATAACACTTGTTACAAAGAACAAAGAGACACTCATGTTAATGTAACACTTGTTACAAAAAAAAGAGACACTCATGTTAATATAACACTTGTTGTTAAAGAGACACTAACACTTGTTAACATAACAACACTTGTTAAAGAAGACACTCATGTTAATATAACACTTGTTACAAAGAACAAGAGACACTCATGTTAATATAACACTTGTTACAAAAAACAAGAGACACTCATGTTAATATAACACTTGTTACAAAAGAACAAGAGACACTCATGTTAATATAACACTTGTTACAAAGAACAAGAGACACTCATGTTAATATAACACTTGTTACAAAGAACAAGAGACACTCATGTTAATGTAACACTTGTTACAAAGAACAAGAGACACTCATGTTAATGTAACACTTGTTAACACTTGTGTTAATATAACACTTGTTACAAAGAAAAGAGACACTCATGTTAATGTAACACTTGTTACAAAAGAACAAGAGACACTCATGTTAATATAACACTTGTTACAAAGAACAAGAGACACTCATGTTAATGTAACACTTGTTACAAAGAACAAGAGACACTCATGTTAATATAACACTTGTTACAAAGAACAAGAGACACTCATGTTAATATAACACTTGTTACAAAGAACAAGAGACACTCATGTTAATGTAACACTTGTTACAAAGAACAAGAGACACTCATGTTAATATAACACTTGTTACAAAGAACAAGAGACACTCATGTTAATATAACACTTGTTACAAAAACAAGAGACACTCATGTTAATGTAACACTTGTTACAAAGAACAAGAGACACTCATGTTAATATAACACTTGTTACAAAGAACAAGAGACACTCATGTTAATGTAACACTTGTTACAAAGAACAAGAGACACTCATGTTAATATAACACTTGTTACAAAGAACAAGAGACACTCATGTTAATATAACACTTGTTACAAAGAACAAGAGACACTCATGTTAATGTAACACTTGTTACAAAGAACAAGAGACACTCATGTTAATATAACACTTGTTACAAAGAACAAGAGACACTCATGTTAATGTAACACTTGTTACAAAGAACAAGAGACACTCATGTTAATATAACACTTGTTACAAAGAACAAGAGACACTCATGTTAATATAACACTTGTTACAAAGAACAAGAGACACTCATGTTAATGTAACACTTGTTACAAAGAACAAGAGACACTCATGTTAATATAACACTTGTTACAAAGAACAAGAGACACTCATGTTAATATAACACTTGTTACAAAGAACAAGAGACACTCATGTTAATATAACACTTGTTACAAAGAACAAGAGACACTCATGTTAATATAACACTTGTTACAAAGAACAAGAGACACTCATGTTAATGTAACACTTGTTACAAAGAACAAGAGACACTCATGTTAATATAACACTTGTTACAAAGAAGAAAAGAACTCATGTTAATGTAACACTTGTTACAAAGAACAAGAATCATGTTAAATAACACTTGTTACAAAGAACAAGAGACACTCATGTTAATATAACACTTGTTACAAAAACAAGAGAACTTGTGTTAATATAACACTTGTTACAAAGAACAAGAGACACTCATGTTAATATAACACTTGTTACAAAAAACAAGAGACACTCATGTTAATGTAACACTTGTTACAAAGAACAAGAGATATGTTAATATAACACTTGTTACATGTTAATATAACACTTGTTACAAAGAACAAGAGACACTCATGTTAATGTAACACTTGTTAAAAAGAACAAGAGACACTCATGTTAATATAACACTTGTTACAAAGAACAAGAGAGACTCATGTTAATGTAACACTTGTTACAAAGAACAAGAAACAATCATGTTAATCTAACACTTGTTACAAAGAACATGAGACACTCATGTTAATGTAACACTTGTTACAAAGAAGAATACGAGACACTCATGTTAATGTAACACTTGTTACAAAGAAAGAGACACTCATGTTAATATAACACTTGTTACAAAGAACAAGAGACACTCATGTTAATGTAACACTTGTTAAAAGAACAAGAGACACTCATGTTTATGTAACACTTGTTACAAAAAACAAGAGAACTCGTGTTAATATAACATTTGTTACAAAGAGCAAGAGACACTCATGTTAATCTAACACTTGTTACAAAAAACAAGAGAACTCGTGTTAATGTAACACTTGTTTTAAAGAACAAGAGACACTCATGTTAATATAACACTTGTTACAAAGAACAAGAGGCACTCGTGTTAATTTAACACTTTTTACAAAAAACAAAAGAACTCGTGTTTGTATAACACTTATTACAAAGAAAAAGTGACACTCATGTTAATGTAACACTTGTTACAAAGAACGTGAGAACTCTTGTCTTAATATAACACTTGTTACAAAAAACACTCATGTTAGTTTAACACTTATTTCAAAGAATACAAGAGAACTCGTGTTTGTGTAACACTTATTACAAAAAAGTGACACTCATGTCAATATAACACTTGTTAGAAAGAACAAGAGAGACTCATGTTTATGTAACACTTGTTACAAAGAAAAAGAAACAATCATGTTAATCTAACACATGTTTCAAATAACAGGAGACACTGATGTTAATATAACACTTGTTACAAAGAACAAGAGACACTCATGTTAATGTAACACTTGTTACAAAGAAAAGAGACACTCATGTTAATATAACACTTGTTACAAAGAACAAGAGACACTCATGTTAATGTAACACTTGTTACAAAAGAACAAGAGAACTCGTGTTAATATAACACTTGTTACAAAAAAAGACACTCATGTTAATATAACACTTGTTACAAAGAACAAGAGACACTCATGTTAATATAACACTTGTTAATATAACACTTGAACAAGAGACACTCATGTTAATGTAACACTTGTTAAAAGAACAAGAGACACTCATGTTAATATAACACTTGTTACAAAGAGCAAGAGACACTCATGTTAATCTAACACTTGTTACAAAGAACAAGAGATGTTAATGTAACACTCATGTTAATGTAACACTTGTTACAAAGAACAAGAGACACTCATGTTAATATAACACTTGTTACAAAGAACAAGAGACACTCATGTTAATGTAACACTTGTTACAAAGAACAAGAGACACTCATGTTAATATAACACTTGTTACAAAGAACAAGAGACACTCATGTTAATATAACACTTGTTACAAAGAACAAGAGACACTCATGTTAATGTAACACTTGTTACAAAGAACAAGAGACACTCATGTTAATATAACACTTGTTACAAAAAACAAGAGACACTCATGTTAATGTAACACTTGTTACAAAGAACAAGAGACACTCATGTTAATATAACACTTGTTACAAAGAACAAGAGAGACTCATGTTAATATAACACTTGTTAATGAGAACTCTTGTTAATGTAACACTTGTTAATTAACAAGAACAAGAGACACTCATGTTAATATAACACTTGTTACAAAGAACAAGAGACACTCATGTTAAATAACACTTGTTACAAAGAACAAGAGACACTCATGTTAATATAACACTTGTTACAAAGAACAAGAGAACTCATGTTAATATAACACTTGTTACAAAGAACAAGAGACACTCATGTTAATATAACACTTGTTACAAAGAACAAGAGACACTCATGTTAATGTAACACTTGTTACAAAGAACAAGAGACACTCATGTTAATATAACACTTGTTACAAAGAACAAGAGACACTCATGTTAATGTAACACTTGTTACAAAGAACAAGAGAACTTGTGTTAATATAACACTTGTTACAAAGAACAAGAGACACTCATGTTAATATAACACTTGTTACAAAGAACAAGAGACACTCATGTTAATGTAACACTTGTTACAAAGAACAAGAGACACTCATGTTAATATAACACTTGTTACAAAGAACAAGAGAACTCATGTTAAATAACACTTGTTACAAAGAACAAGAACACGTGTTAATATAACACTTGTTACAAAGAACAAGAGACACTCATGTTAATATAACACTTGTTACAAAAACAAGAGACACTCATGTTAATATAACACTTGTTACAAAGAACAAGAGACACTCATGTTAATATAACACTTGTTACAAAGAACAAGAGACACTCGTGTTAATGTAACACTTGTTAAAAATATAACAAGAGAGAAACTCATGTCAATATAACACTTGTTACAAAGAACAAGAGAGACTCATGTTTATGTAACACTTGTTACAAAAAAAAAAAACAATCATGTTAATCTAACACATGTTTCAAATAACAGGAGACACTGATGTCAATATAACACTTGTTACAAAGAACATAGACACTCATGTTAATGTAACACTTGTTACACAGAAAGAGACACTCATATTAATATAACACTTTTTACAAAGAACAAGAGACACACATGTTAATGTAACACTTGTTAAAAGAACAAGAGACACTCATGTTTATGTAACACTTGTTACAAGAAACAAGAGAACTCGTGTTAATATAACATTTGTTACAAAGAGCAAGAGACACTCATGTTAATCTAACACTTGTTACAAGAAACAAGAGAACTCGTGTTAATGTAACACTTGTTTTACAAAGAACAAGAGACACTCATGTTAATATAACACTTATTACAAAGAACAAGAGGCACTCGTGTTAATTTAACACTTTTTACAAAAAACAAAAGAACTCGTGTTAATATAACACTTGTTACAAAGAAAAAGAGACACTCATGTTAATGTAACACTTGTTACAAAGAACAAGAGAACTCTTGTGTTAATATAACACTTGTTACAAAAAAAAACACTCATGTTAATTTAACACTTATTTCAAAGAAACAAGAGAACTCGTGTTAATGTAACACTTATTACAAAAAAAAAAGTGACACTCATGTCAATATAACACTTGTTACAAAGAACAAGAGAGACTCATGTTTATGTAACACTTGTTACAAAGAAAAAGAAACAATCATGTTAATCTAACACATGTTTCAAATAACAAGAGACACTGATGTCAATATAACACTTGTTACAAAGAACAAGAGACACTCATGTTAATGTAACACTTGTTACACAAAGAACAAGAGACACTCATGTTAATATAACACTTGTTACAAGAACAAGAGACACTCATGTTAATGTAACACTTGTTACTCATGAACAAAGAACAAGAGAACTCATGTTAATGTAACACTTGTTACAAAGAACAAGAGACACTCATGTTAATATAACACTTGTTACAAAGAACACTCATGTTAATATAACACTTGTTACAAAGAACAAAGACACTCATGTTAATATAACACTTGTTAACAAAAAAAGAGACACTCATGTTAATGTAACACTTGTTACAAAGAACAAAGAACAAGAGACACTCATGTTAATATAACACTTGTTACAAAGAACAAGAGACACTCGTGTTAATGTAACACTTGTTAAAAACAACAAGAACACTCATGTTAATATAACACTTGTTACAAAGAACAAGAGACACTCATGTTAATGTAACACTTGTTAAAAAAAAAGAGACACTCATGTTAATATAACACTTGTTACAAAGAACAAGAGACACTCATGTTAATATAACACTTGTTACAAAGAACAAGAGACACTCATGTTAATGTAACACTTGTTACAAAAAAAAAGAGACACTCATGTTAATATAACACTTGTTACAAAGAACAAGAGACACTCATGTTAATGTAACACTTGTTACAAAGAACAAGAGACACTCATGTTAATATAACACTTGTTACAAAGAACAAGAGACACTCATGTTAATATAACACTTGTTACAAAGAACAAGAGACACTCATGTTAATATAACACTTGTTACAAAGAACAAGAGACACTCATGTTAATATAACACTTGTTACAAAGAACAAGAGACACTCATGTTAATATAACACTTGTTACAAAGAACAAGAGACACTCATGTTAATATAACACTTGTTACAAAGAAAAAGACAATATAACAAGAGACACTCACTTGTTGTTAATCATGTTAACACTTGTTACAAAAAACAAGAGACACTCATGTTAATGTAACACTTGTTACAAAGAACAAGAGACACTCATGTTAATATAACACTTGTTACAAAGAACAAGAGACACTCATGTTAATGTAACACTTGTTACAAAAAACAAGAGAACTCGTGTTAATATAACACTTGTTACAAAGAACAAGAGACACTCATGTTAATGTAACACTTGTTACAAAGAACAAAGACACTCATGTTAATATAACACTTGTTACAAAGAACAAGAGACACTCATGTTAATGTAACACTTGTTACAAAAAGAACAAGAGACACTCTCATGTTAATATAACACTTGTTACAAAGAACAAGAGACACTCATGTTAATGTTAACACTTGTTACAAAGAAACAAGAGAACTCATGTTAATGTAACACTTGTTACAAAAAACAAGAGACACTCATGTTAATATAACACTTGTTACAAAGAACAACAAGACACTCATGTTAATGTAACACTTGTTACAAAAAACAAGACAACTCATGTTAATATAACACTTGTTACAAAGAACAAAAGACACTCATGTTAATCTAACACATGTTACAAAGAACAAGAGACACACTTGTTAATGTAACACTTGTTAAAAGAACAAGAGACACTCATGTTAATATAACACTTGTTACAAAGAACAAGAGACACTCATGTTAATGTAACACTTGTACAAAAGAACAAGAGAACTCATGTTAATATAACACTTGTTACAAAGAACAAGAGAACTCGTGTTAATATAACACTTGTTACAAAGAACAAGAGACACTCATGTTAATATAACACTTGTTACAAAAAACAAGAGACACTCATGTTAATGTAACACTTGTTACAAAGAACAAGAGACACTCATGTTAATATAACACTTGTTACAAAGAACAAGAGACACTCATGTTAATGTAACACTTGTTACAAAGAACAAGAGACACTCATGTTAATGTAACACTTGTTACAAAGAACAAGAGACACTCATGTTAATATAACACTTGTTACAAGAAACTCATGTACAAAGAAAACACTTGTTAATGTAACAAAAAGAAACAATCATGTTAATCTAACACGTTTCAAAGAACAGGAGACACTGATGTCAATATAACACTTGTTACAAAGAACATAGACACTCATGTTAATGTAACACTTGTTACAAAGAAAAAAGAGACACTCATGTTAATATAACACTTGTTACAAAGAACAAGAGACACTCATGTTAATGTAACACTTGTTAAAAAGAACAAGAGA
The DNA here is from genome assembly GCF_004210375.1 of Tachypleus tridentatus. Taxonomy (NCBI): domain Eukaryota; kingdom Metazoa; phylum Arthropoda; class Merostomata; order Xiphosura; family Limulidae; genus Tachypleus; species Tachypleus tridentatus. Next base: position 2,046,395 of record NW_027467777.1, read on the forward strand.
CACTCATGTTTATGTAACAATTGTTACAAGTAACAAGAGAACTCGTGTTAATATAACATTTGTTACAAAGAGCAAGAGACACTCATGTTAATCTAACACTTGTTACAAAAAACAAGAGAACTCGTGTTAATGTAACACTTGTTTTAAAGAACAAGAGACACTCATGTTAATATAACACTTGTTACAAAGAACAAGAGACACTCGTGTTAATCTAACACTTGTTACAAAAAAACAAGAGAACTCGTGTTAATATAACACTTGTTACAAAGAAAAAGAGACACTCATGTTAATGTAACACTTGTTACAAAGAACAAGAGAACTTGTGTTAATATAACACTTGTTACAAAAAAAAACACTCATGTTAATTTAACACTTATTTCAAAGAATACAAGAGAGAACTCGTGTTAATGTAACACTTATTACAAAAAAAAGAGACACTCATGTCAATATAACAATGTAACACTTGTTACAAAGAAAAAGAGACACTCATGTTCAAATATAACACTTGTTATAAAGAACAAGAAGAACTCATGTTAATGTAACACTTGTTAAAAAACAAGAGACACTCATGTTAATATAACACTTGTTACAAAGAACAAGAGACACTCATGTTAATGTAACAACAACAAGACACTCATGTTAATGTTAACAAAACAGACACTCATGTTAATTAACACTTGTTACAAAGAACAAGAGACACTCATGTTAATGTAACACTTGTTACAAAGAACAAGAGACACTCATGTTAATATAACACTTGTTACAAAGAACAAGAGAACTCATGTTAAGTAACACTTGTTACAAAGAACAAGAGACACTCATGTTAATGTAACACTTGTTACAAAGAACAAGAGAAACTCATGTTAATATAACACTTGTTACAAAGAACAAGAGAACTTGTGTTAATATAACACTTGCTACAAAAAAAGACACTCATGTTAATATAACACTTGTTACAAAAAAACAAGACACTCATGTTAATGTAACACTTGTTACAAAGAACAAAAGACACTCATGTTAATCTAACACATGTTACAAAGAACAAGAGACACACTTGTTAATGTAACACTTGTTAAAAGAACAAGAGACACTCATGTTAATATAACACTTGTTACAAAGAGCAAGAGACACTCATGTTAATCTAACACTTGCTACAAAAAAAAAAAGAGACACTCATGTTAATCTAACACTTGTTTCAAAGAACAAGAGACACTCATGTTAATATAACACTTGTTACAAAGAACAAGAGACACTCGTGTTAATGTAACACTTGTTACAAAGAACAAGAGACACTCATGTTAATCTAACACTTGTTACAAAGAAAAGAGACACTCATGTTAATATAACACTTGTTACAAAGAACAAGAGACACTCATGTTAATGTAACACTTGACACTCATGTTAATGTAACACTTGTTACAAAAAACAAGAGAACTCGTGTTAATATAACACTTGTTACAAAGAACAAGAGACACTCATGTTAATATAACACTTGTTACAAAAAACAAGAGAACTCGTGTTAATGTAACACTTGTTTTAAAGAACAAGAGACACTCATGTTAATATAACACTTGTTACAAAGAACAAGAGACACTCATGTTAATGTAACACTTGTTACAAAGAACAAGAGAACTCGTGTTAATATAACACTTGTTACAAAGAAAAAGAGACACTCATGTTAATGTAACACTTGTTACAAAGAACAAGAGACACTCATGTTAATATAACACTTGTTACAAAGAACAAGAGACACTCATGTTAATATAACACTTGTTACAAAAACAAACAACACTCATGTTAATATAACACTTGTTACAAAGAACAAGAGACACTCATGTTAATGTAACACTTGTTACAAAGAACAAGAGACACTCATGTTAATATAACACTTGTTTTAAAAGAACAAGAGACACTCATGTTAACAATGTTAACACTTGTTAATGTAACACTTGTTACAAAGAACAAGAGACACTCATGTTAATATAACACTTGTTACAAAGAACAAGAGACACTCATGTTAATATAACACTTGTTACAAAGAACAAGAGACACTCATGTTAATGTAACACTTGTTACAAAGAACAAGAGAACACTCATGTTAATATAACACTTGTTACAAAGAACAAGAGAGACTCATGTTAATGTAACACTTGTTACAAAGAACAAGAGAACTCATGTTAATATAACACTTGTTACAAAAGAACAAGAGACTCATGTTAATATAACACTTGTTACAAAGAACAAGAGACACTCATGTTAATATAACACTTGTTACAAAAAGAACAAGAGACACTCATGTTAATGTAACACTTGTTACAAAGAACAAGACACTCATGTTAATATAACACTTGTTACAAAGAACAAGAGACACTCATGTTAATGTAACACTTGTTACAAAAAAAAGAGACAACTCATGTTAATATAACACTTGTTACAAAGAACAAGAGACACTCATGTTAATATAACACTTGTTACAAAGAACAAGAGACACTCATGTTAATGTAACACTTGTTACAAAGAACAAGAGACACTCATGTTAATATAACACTTGTTACAAAGAACAAGAGACACTCATGTTAATGTAACACTTGTTACAAAGAACAAGAGACACTCATGTTAATATAACACTTGTTACAAAAGAACAAGAGACACTCATGTTAATATAACACTTGTTACAAAGAACAAGAGACACTCATGTTAATGTAACACTTGTTACAAAGAACAAGAGAACTCATGTTAATATAACACTTGTTACAAAGAACAAGAGACACTCATGTTAATATAACACTTGTTACAAAACAAGAGACAATGTTAATATAACACTTGTTACAAAGAACAAAAGACACTCATGTTAATATAACACTTGTTACAAAAAGAACAAGAGACACTCATGTTAATATAACACTTGTTACAAAAAAAAACAAGAGACACTCATGTTAATATAACACTTGTTACAAAGAACAAGAGACACTCATGTTAATGTAACACTTGTTACAAAAAGAACAAGACACTCATGTTAATATAACACTTGTTACAAAGAACAAGAGACACTGTGTTTATGTAACACTTGTTACAAAGAACAAGAGACACTCATGTTAATCTAACACTTGTTTCAAAGTTAACAAGAGACACTCATGTTAATATAACACTTGTTACAAAGAACACTTGTTACAAAGAACAAGAGACACTCATGTTAATGTAACACTTGTTACAAAGAAAAGAGACACTCATGTTAATATAACACTTGTTACAAAGAACAAGAGACACTAACATGTTAATGTAACACTTGTTAATGTAACAAAAGTTACAAAAAAGAGACACTCATGTTTATGTAACACTTGTTACAAAGAAACAAGAGAACTCATGTTAATATAACACTTGTTACAAAGAACAAGAGACACTCATGTTAATCTAACACTTGTTAAAAAACAAGAGAACTCGTGTTAATGTAACACTTGTTACAAAGAACAAGAGACACTCATGTTAATATAACACTTATTACAAAGAACAAGAGGCACTCGTGTTAATTTAACACTTTTTACAAAAAACAAAAGAACTCGTGTTTGTATAACACTTATTACAAAGAAAAAGAGACACTCATGTTAATGTAACACTTGTTACAAAGAACGTGAGAACTCTTGTCTTAATATAACACTTGTTAGAAAAAAAAACACTCATGTTAGTTTAACACTTATTTCAAAGAATACAAGAGAACTCGTGTTTGTGTAACACTTATTACAAAAAAGTGACACTCATGTCAATATAACACTTGTTAGAAAGAACAAGAGAGACTCATGTTTATGTAACACTTGTTACAAAGAAAAAGAAACAATCATGTTAATCTAACACGTTTCAAATAACAGGAGACACTGATGTCAATATAACACTTGTTACAAAGAACATACGACACTCATGTTAATGTAACACTTGTTACACAGAAAGAGACACTCATATTAATATAACACTTGTTACAAAGAACAAGAGACACTCATGTTAATATAACACTTGTTACAAAGAAAGAGACACTCATGTTAATGTAACACTTGTTACAAAGAACAAGAGAACTCGTGTTAATATAACACTTGTTACAAAGAACAAGAGACACTCATGTTAATATAACACTTGTTACAAAGAACAAGAGACACTCATGTTAATATAACACTTGTTTCAAAAAACAAGAGACACTCATGTTAATGTAACACTTGTTACAAAGAACAAGAGACACTCATGTTAATATAACACTTGTTACAAAGAACAAGAGAACTCGTGTTAATATAACACTTGTTACAAAGAACAAGAGACACTCATGTTAATGTAACACTTGTTACAAAGAACAAGAGACACTCATGTTAATGTAACACTTGTTACAAAGAACAAGAGACACTCATGTTAATATAACACTTGTTACAAAGAACAAGAGACACTCATGTTAATATAACACTTGTTACAAAGAACAAGAGACACTCATGTTAATGTAACACTAATTACAAAGAACAAGAGACACTCATGTTAATATAACACTTTTTACAAAGAACAAGAGACACTCATGTTAATATAACACTCGTTACAAAGAAAGAGACACTCTTGTTAATATAAAACTTGTTACAAAGAACAGGAGACACTCATGTTAATATAACACTTGTTAACACTTGTTACAATGTAACACTTGTTACTCATGTTGTTAATAACACTTGTTACAAAGAACAAGAGACACTCATGTTAATATAACACTTGTTACAAAGAACAAGAGACACTCATGTTAATGTAACACTTGTTTAAAAGAACAAAGACACTCATGTTAATATAACACTTGTTACAAAGAACAAGAGACACTCATGTTAATGTAACACTTGTTACAAAGAACAAGAGACACTCATGTTAATATAACACTTGTTACAAAGAACAAGAGACACTCATGTTAATATAACACTTGTTACAAAGAAAAAAACAAGAGACACTCAAGAGACACTGTTAATGTAACACTTGTTACAAAGAACAAGAGACACTCATGTTAATATAACACTTGTTACAAAGAACAAGAGACACTCATGTTAATTTAACACTTGTTACAAAAAAAACAAGAGAACTCGTGTTAATATAACACTTGTTACAAAGAAAAAGAGACACTCATGTTAATGTAACACTTGTTACAAAGAACAAGAGAACACTCATGTTAATATAACACTTGTTACAAAGAACAAAAAACACTCATGTTAATTTAACACTTGTTACAAAGAAACAAGAGAACTCGTGTTAATGTAACACTTGTTACAAAAAAAAGAGACACTCATGTCAATATAACACTTGTTACAAAGAACAAGAGAGACTCATGTTTATGTAACACTTGTTACAAAGAAAAAAGACAACTCATGTTAATCTAACACTTGTTACAAAGAACAAGAGACACTCATGTTAATATAACACTTGTTACAAAGAACAAGAGACACTCATGTTAATGTAACACTTGTTACAAAGAGAAAGAGACACTCATGTTAATATAACACTTGTTACAAAGTTAAACAAGAGAGACACTCATGTTAATGTAACACTTGTTACAAAGAACAAGAGACACTCATGTTAATATAACACTTGTTACAAAGAACAAGAGACACTCATGTTAATATAACACTTGTTACAAAGAACTCATGTTAATATAACACTTGTTACAAAGAACAAAGAGACACTCATGTTAATATAACACATAACAGAACAAGAACAAGACACTCATGTTAATATAACACTTGTTACAAAGAACAAGAGAAACACATGTTAATGTAACACTTGTTAAAAAGAACAAGAGAACTCGTGTTAATATAACACTTGTTACAAAAAAAGACACTCATGTTAATATAACACTTGTAACAAAAAACAAGACACTCATGTTAATGTAACACTTGTTACAAAGAACAAAGAACAAGATATAACACTTGTTACAAAGAACAAGAGACATGTTAATATAACACTTGTTACAAAGAACAAGAGACACTCGTGTTAATGTAACACTTGTTAAAAAGAACAAGAAACACTCATGTCAATATAACACTTGTTACAAAGAACAAGAGAGACTCATGTTTATGTAACACTTGTTACAAAGAAAAGAAACAATCATGTTAATCTAACACTTGTTTCAAAGAACAAGAGACACTGATGTCAATATAACACTTGTTACAAAGAACATGAGACACTCATGTTAATGTAACACTTGTTACAAAGAAAAGAGACACTCATGTTAATATAACACTTGTTACAAAGAAAAGAACAAGATATAACACTTGTTACACATGTTAATGTAACACTTGTTAAAAAGAACAAGAGACACTCATGTTAATGTAACACTTGTTAACACTCATGTTAATATAACACTTGTTACAAGAACAAGAGACACTCATGTTAATATAACACTTGTTACAAAGAACAAGAGACACTCATGTTAATGTAACACTTGTTACAAACAACAAGAGACACTCATGTTAATATAACACTTGTTACAAAGAAAAAGAACAAGAGACACTCATGTTAATATAACACTTGTTACAAAGAACAAGAGACACTCATGTTAATATAACACTTGTTACAAGAAACAAGAGACACTCATGTTAATGTAACACTTGTTACAAAGAACAAGAGACACTCATGTTAATATAACACTTGTTACAAAGAACAAGAGACACTCATGTTAATATAACACTTGTTACAAAAGAACAAGAGACACTCATGTTTAACACTTGTTACAAAGAAAAAGAGACACTCATGTTAATGTAACACTTGTTACAAAGAACAAAGAGACACTTGTGTTAATATAACACTTGTTACAAAGAACAAGAGACACTCATGTTAATATAACACTTGTTACAAAGAAACAAGAGAACTCGTGTTAATGTAACACTTGTTAAAAAAAAAAGAGACACTCATGTTAATATAACACTTGTTACAAAGAACAAGAGAGACTCATGTTAATTAACATGTAACACTTGTTACAAAGTAAAAAGAGACACTCATGTTAATGTAACACTTGTTACAAAGAACAAGAGACACTCATGTTAATATAACACTTGTTACAAAGAACAAGAGACACTCATGTTAATATAACACTTGTTACAAAGAACAAGAGACACTCATGTTAATGTAACACTTGTTACAAAGAACAAGAGACACTCATGTTAATATAACACTTGTTACAAAGAACAAGAGACACTCATGTTAATGTAACACTTGTTACAAAGAACAAGAGACACTCATGTTAATATAACACTTGTTACAAAGAACAAGAGACACTCATGTTAATATAACACTTGTTACAAAGAACAAGAGACACTCATGTTAATATAACACTTGTTAAAACAAAAAGAACTCATGTTAATGTAACACTTGTTACAAAGAACAAGAGACACTCATGTTAATATAACACTTGTTACAAAGAACAAGAGACACTCATGTTAATGTAACACTTGTTACAAAGAACAAGAGACACTCATGTTAATATAACACTTGTTACAAAGAACAAGAGACACTCATGTTAATATAACACTTGTTACAAAGAACAAGAGACACTCATGTTAATATAACACTTGTTACAAAGAACAAGAGACACTCATGTTAATATAACACTTGTTACAAAGAAACAAGAGACACTCATGTTAATGTAACACTTGTTACAAAGAACAAGAGACACTCATGTTAATATAACACTTGTTACAAAGAACAAGAGACACTCATGTTAATGTAACACTTGTTACAAAAAAAGAGAACTCATGTTAATGTAACACTTGTTACAAAGAACTTGTTAAGAATAACACTCATGTTAATATAACACTTGTTACAAACAAGAGAGACTCATGTTAATATAACACTTGTTACAAAGAACAAGAAACACTCACGTTAATATAACACTTGTTACAAAGAACAAGAGACACTCATGTTAATGTAACACTTGTTACAAAGAACAAGAGACACTCATGTTAATGTAACACTTGTTTCAAAGAACAAGAGACACTCATGTTAATATAACACTTGTTACAAAGAACAAGAGACACTCATGTTAATGTAACACTTGTTACAAAAAAAGAGACACTCTTGTTAATATAACACTTGTTACAAAGAACAAGAGACACTCATGTTAATGTAACACTTGTTACAAAGAACAAGAGACACTCATGTTAATGTAACACTTGTTACAAGAAACAAGAGAACTCATGTTAATATAACACTTGTTACAAAGAACAAGAGAAATGTTAATATAACACTTGTTACAAGAGACACTCATGTTAATATAACACTTGTTACAAAAAACAAGAGAACTCATGTTAATGTAACACTTGTTTTAAAGAACAAGAGACACTCATGTTAATATAACACTTGTTACAAAGAACAAGAGACACTCATGTTAATGTAACACTTGTTACAAAAAACAAGAGAACTCGTGTTAATATAACACTTGTTACAAAGAAAAAGAGACACTCATGTTAATGTAACACTTGTTACAAAGAACAAGAGAACTCATGTTAACACTTGTTAACACTTGTTAATTAACACTTGTTAAAAAAAAACACTCATGTTAATTTAACACTTGTTACAAAGAAACAAGAGAACTCGTGTTAATGTAACACTTATTACAAAAAAAAAGAGACACTCATGTTAATATAACACTTGTTACAAAGAACAAGAGAGACTCATGTTTATGTAACACTTGTTACAAAGAAAAAGAGAACTCATGTTAATCTAACACTTGTTACAAATAACAAGAGACACTCATGTTAATATAACACTTGTTACAAAGAACAAGAGACACTCATGTTAATGTAACACTTGTTACAAAGAACAAGAGACACTCATGTTAATATAACACTTGTTACAAAGAACAAGAGACACTCATGTTAATGTAACACTTGTTAATATAAAGAACAAGAGACACTCATGTTAATATAACACTTGTTACAAAGAACAAGAGAACTCATGTTAATATAACACTTGTTACAAAGAACAAAAGAACTCATGTTAATGTAACACTTGTTACAAAGAAACTCATGTTAATATAACACTTGTTACAAAGAAAAAGAGACAAGAGACACTCATGTTAATATAACACTTGTTACAAAAAAAAAGACACTCATGTTAACATGTAACACTTGTTACAAAGAACAAGAGACTCATGTTAATATAACACTTGTTACAAAGAACAAGAGACACTCGTGTTAATGTAACACTTGTTAAAAAGAACAAGAGACACTCATGTCAATATAACACTTGTTACAAAGAACAAGAGAGACTCATGTTTATGTAACACTTGTTACAAAGAAAAAAAAAAAACAATCATGTTAATCTAACACTTGTTTCAAGAACAGGAGACACTGATGTCAATATAACACTTGTTACAAAGAACAAGAGACACTCATGTTAATGTAACACTTGTTACACAGAAAGAGACACTCATGTTAATATAACACTTGTTACAAAGAACAAGAGACACACATGTTAATGTAACACTTGTTAAAAAGAACAAGAGACACTCATGTTAATGTAACACTTGTTACAAAAACAAGAGAACTCGTGTTAATATAACACTTGTTACAAAGAACAAGAGACACTCATGTTAATATAACACTTGTTACAAAGAACAAGAGACACTCATGTTAATGTAACACTTGTTACAAAGAACAAGAGACACTCATGTTAATATAACACTTGTTACAAAGAACAAGAGACACTCATGTTAATGTAACACTTGTTACAAAGAACAAGAGACACTCATGTTAATATAACACTTGTTACAAAGAACAAGAGAACTCGTGTTAATATAACACTTGTTACAAAGAAAAAGAGACACTCATGTTAATGTAACACTTGTTACAAAAACAAAAATGTTAATTTAACACTTTTACAAAGAACAAGAGAAATCTTGTTATTATAACACTTGTTACAAAGAAAAAGACACTCATGTTAATATAACACTTGTTACAAAGAAACAAGAGACACTCGTGTTAATGTAACACTTGTTACAAAAAAAAAGAGACACTCATGTCAATATAACACTTGTTACAAAGAACAAGAGAGACTCATGTTTATGTAACACTTGTTACAAAGAAAAAAACAATCATGTTAATCTAACACTTGTTCAAAGAACAGGAGACACTGATGTCAATATAACACTTGTTACAAAGAACATAGACACTCATGTTAATGTAACACTTGTTACAAAGAACAAGAGACACTCATGTTAATATAACACTTGTTACAAAGAACAAGAGACACTCATGTTAATGTAACACTTGTTAAAAACAAGACACTCATGTTAATGTAACACTTGTTACAAAGAACAAGAGACACTCATGTTAATATAACACTTGTTACAAAGAACAAGAGAACTCATGTTAATATAACACTTGTTACAAAGAACAAGAGACACTCATGTTAATATAACACTTGTTACAAAGAACAAGAGACACTCATGTTAATGTAACACTTGTTACAAAGAACAAGAGACACTCATGTTAATATAACACTTGTTACAAGAAAGATGTTAATATAAAGAGACAACTCATGTTAATATAACACTTGTTACAAAGAACAAGAGACACTCATGTTAATATAACACTTGTTACAAAAAGAACAAGAGACACTCATGTTAATATAACACTTGTTACAAAGAACAAGAGACACTCATGTTAATATAACACTTGTTACTCATGTTAATGTAACACTTGTTACAAAGAACAAGAGACACTCATGTTAATATAACACTTGTTACAAAGAAACTCATGTTAATATAACACTTGTTACAAAGAACAAGAGACACTCATGTTAATATAACACTTGTTACAAAGAACAAGAGACACTCATGTTAATATAACACTTGTTACAAAGAACAAGAGACACTCATGTTAATGTAACACTTGTTACAAAGAACAAGAGACACTCATGTTAATATAACACTTGTTACAAAGAACAAGAGACACTCATGTTAATGTAACACTTGTTACAAAGAACAAGAGACACTCATGTTAATATAACACTTGTTACAAAGAACAAGAGACACTCATGTTAATGTAACACTTGTTAAAAAGAACAAGAGACACTCATGTTAATGTAACACTTGTTACAAAAAACAAGAGAACTCATGTTAATATAACACTTGTTACAAAGAACAAGAGACACTCATGTTAATGTAACACTTGTTACAAAAAAAACAAGAGAACTCGTGTTAATGTAACACTTGTTTTAAAGAACAAGAGACACTCATGTTAATATAACACTTGTTACAAAGAACAAGAGACACTCATGTTAATGTAACACTTGTTACAAAAAAAAAGAGAACTCGTGTTAATATAACACTTGTTACAAAGAACAAGAGACACTCATGTTAATGTAACACTTGTTACAAAGAACAAGAGACACTCATGTTAATATAACACTTGTTACAAAGAACAAGAGACACTCATGTTAATATAACACTTGTTACAAAGAAACAAGAGAACTCATGTTAATGTAACACTTGTTACAAAGAAAAAAAAAAAATATAACACTTGTTACAAAGAATATAACACTTGTAACAAACAAAACAAGAGACACTCATGTTAATGTAACACTTGTTACAAAGAACAAGAGACACTCATGTTAATATAACACTTGTTACAAAGAACAAGAGACACTCATGTTAATATAACACTTGTTACAAAGAACAAGAGACACTCATGTTAATGTAACACTTGTTACAAAGAAAAGAGACAATCATGTTAATATAACACTTGTTACAAAGAACAAGAGACACTCATGTTAATATAACACTTGTTACAAAGAACAAGAGACACTCATGTTAATGTAACACTTGTTAAAAAGAACAAGAGACACTCATGTTAATATAACACTTGTTACAAAGAACAAGAGACACTCATGTTAATGTAACACTTGTTACAAAGAACAAGAGACACTCATGTTAATATAACACTTGTTACAAAGAAAGAGACACTCATGTTAATATAACACTTGTTACAAAGAACAGGAGACACTCATGTTAATATAACACTTGTTACGAAGAACAAGAGAATCATGTTAATATAACACTTGTTACAAAGAACAAGAGACACTCATGTTAATATAACAAGAACACTTGTTAATGTAACACTTGTTACAAAAACAAGAGACATGTTAATATAACACTTGTTACAAAGAACAAGAGACACTCATGTTAATGTAACACTTGTTACAAAGAAAAGAGACACTCATGTTAATATAACACTTGTTACAAAGAACAAGAGACACTCATGTTAATGTAACACTTGTTACAAAGAAAAATAAACAATCATGTTAATCTAACACATGTTTCAAAGAACAAGAGACACTGATGTCAATATAACACTTGTTACAAAGAACATGAGACACTCATGTTAATGTAACACTTGTTAAAGAACAAGAGACACTCATGTTAATATAACACTTGTTACAAAGAACAAGAGACACTCATGTTAATATAACACTTGTTACAAAGAACAAGAGACACTCATGTTAATGTAACACTTGTTACAAAAACAAGAGACACTCATGTTAATATAACACTTGTTACAAAGAACAAGAGACACTCATGTTAATATAACACTTGTTACAAAGAACAAGAGACACTCATGTTAATGTAACACTTGTTACAAAAAGAACAAGAGACACTCATGTTAATATAACACTTGTTTACAAAGAACAAGAGACACTCGTGTTAATTTAACACTTGTTACAAAAAACAAAAGAACTCGTGTTAATATAACACTTGTTACAAAGAAAAAGAGACACTCATGTTAATGTAACACTTGTTACAAAGAACAAGAGAACTCTTGTTAATATAACACTTGTTACAAAAACAAAACACTCATGTTAATTTAACACTTGTTACAAAGAAACAAGAGAACTCGTGTTAATGTAACACTTGTTACAAAAAAAAAGAGACACTCATGTTAATATAACACTTGTTACAAAGAACAAGAGAGACTCATGTTAATGTAACACTTGTTACAAAGAAAAAGAGACACTCATGTTAATGTAACACTTGTTACAAAGAAAAGAGACAACTCATGTTAATATAACACTTGTTACAAAAGAACAAGAGACACTGATGTTAATATAACACTTGTTACAAAGAACAAGAGACACTCATGTTAATGTAACACTTGTTACAAAGAACAAGAGACACTCATGTTAATGTAACACTTGTTACAAAGAAAGAGACACTCATGTTAATATAACACTTGTTACAAAGAACAAGAGAAATCATGTTAATGTAACACTTGTTTAACAAAAGAACAAGAGACACTCATGTTAATATAACACTTGTTACAAAGAACAAGAGAACTCGTGTTAATATAACACTTGTTACAAAAAACAAAGACACTCATGTTAATATAACACTTGTTACAAAAAACAAGAGACACTCATGTTAATGTAACACTTGTTACAAAGAACAAGACACTCATGTTAATATAACACTTGTTACAAAGAACAAGAGACACTCGTGTTAATGTAACACTTGTTAAAAAAAAAGAGAAACTCATGTCAATATAACACTTGTTACAAAGAACAAGAGAGACTCATGTTTATGTAACACTTGTTACAAAGAAAAAAAACAATCATGTTAATCTAACACTTGTTTCAAAGAACAGGAGACACTGATGTCAATATAACACTTGTTACAAAGAACATAGACACTCATGTTAATGTAACACTTGTTAAAGAGAAAGAGACACTCATGTTAATATAACACTTGTTACAAAGAACAAGAAACTCATGTTAATGTAACAAGAGACACTCATGTTAATGTAACACTTGTACAAAGAACAAAAAGTTAATATAACACTTGTTACAAGAACAAGAGACACTCATGTTAATATAACACTCATGTTAATGTAACACTTGTTACAAAGAACAAGAGAACTCATGTTAATATAACACTTGTTACAAAGAACAAGAGACACTCATGTTAATATAACACTTGTTACAAAAAACAAGAGAACTCATGTTAATGTAACACTTGTTACAAAGAACAAGAGACACTCATGTTAATATAACACTTGTTACAAAGAAAGAGACACTCATGTTAATATAACACTTGTTACAAAAAACAAGAGACACTCATGTTAATATAACACTTGTTACAAAGAAAAAGAGACACTCATGTTAATGTAACACTTGTTACAAAGAACAAGAGACACTCATGTTAATATAACACTTGTTACAAAGAACAAGAGACACTCATGTTAATATAACACTTGTTACAAAGAAACAAGAGAACTCGTGTTAATGTAACACTTGTTACAAAAAACAAGAGACACTCATGTTAATATAACACTTGTTACAAAGAACAAAGACACTCATGTTAATGTAACACTTGTTACAAAGAACAAGAGACACTCATGTTAATGTAACACTTGTTACAAAGAACAAGAGACACTCATGTTAATATAACACTTGTTACAAAGAACAAGAGACACTCATGTTAATATAACACTTGTTACAAAAAACTCAAGATATAACACTTGTTACAAAGAACAACTCATGTTAATATAACACTTGTTACAAAGAACAAAGAGACACTCATGTTAATATAACACTTGTTACAAAGAACAAGAGACACTCATGTTAATATAACACTTGTTACAAAGAACAAGAGATATAACTCATGTTAATATAACACTTGTTACAAAGAACAAGAGACACTCATGTTAATGTAACACTTGTTACAAAGAACAAGAGAACTCTTGTTAATATAACACTTGTTACAAAGAACAAGAGACACTCATGTTAATATAACACTTGTTACAAAAAACAAGAGACACTCATGTTAATGTAACACTTGTTACAAAGAACAAGACTCATGTTAATATAACACTTGTTACAAAGAACAAGAGACACTCATGTTAATGTAACACTTGTTACAAAGAACAAGAGAACTCATGTTAATATAACACTTGTTACAAAGAACAAGAGAGACTCATGTTAATGTAACACTTGTTACAAAGAAAAAGAGACACTCATGTTAATCTAACACTTGTTCAAAGAACAAGAGACACTGATGTTAATATAACACTTGTTACAAAGAACAAGACACTCATGTTAATGTAACACTTGTTACAAAGAAAAAGAGACACTCATGTTAATATAACACTTGTTACAAAGAACAAGAGACACTCATGTTAATATAACACTTGTTACAAAGTAAACTTGTTAAAGAGAACAAGAGACATCATGTTAATGTAACACTTGTTAAAAGAACAAGAGACACTCATGTTAATATAACACTTGTTACAAAAAACAAGAGAACTCATGTTAATATAACACTTGTTACAAAAAAAAAGAGACACTCATGTTAATATAACACTTGTTACAAAAAACAAGAGACACTCATGTTAATGTAACACTTGTTACAAAGAACAAGAGAACTCTTGTTAATATAACACTTGTTACAAAGAACAAGAGACACTCATGTTAATATAACACTTGTTACAAAGAACAAGAGACACTCATGTTAATATAACACTTGTTACAAAAAACAAGAGAACTCGTGTTAATATAACACTTGTTACAAAGAAAAAGAGACACTCATGTTAATGTAACACTTGTTTAACAAAGAACAAGAGAACACTCATGTTAATATAACACTTGTTACAAAGAAAAAAAAACACTCATGTTAATTTAACACTTATTTACAAAGAAACAAGAGAACTCGTGTTAATGTAACACTTGTTACAAAAAAAAAGAGACACTCATGTCAATATAACACTTGTTACAAAGAACAAGAGAGACTCATGTTTATGTAACACTTGTTACAAAGAAAAAGAAACAATCATGTTAATCTAACACATGTTTCAAATAACAAGAGACACTGATGTCAATATAACACTTGTTACAAAGAACAAGAGACACTCATGTTAATGTAACACTTGTTACAAAGAACAAGAGACACTCATGTTAATATAACACTTGTTACAAAGAACAAGAGACACTCATGTTAATGTAACACTTGTTAAAAAGAACAAGAGACTTGTTACTCATGTTAATATAACACTTGTTACAAAGAACAAGAGAACTCATGTTAATATAACACTTGTTACAAAGAACAAGAGACACTCATGTTAATATAACACTTGTTAAAGAAAAGAACAAGAGACACTCATGTTAATGTAACACTTGTTACAAAGAACAAGAGAAAATGTTAATATAACAGAGACACTCATGTTAATATAACACTTGTTACAAAAAACAAAAGACACTCATGTTAATCTAACACATGTTACAAAGAACAAGAGACACACTTGTTAATGTAACACTTGTTAAAAGAACAAGAGACACTCATGTTAATATAACACTTGTTACAAAAACAACAAGACACTCATGTTAATATAACACTTGTTACAAAGAACAAAGAACACTCATGTTAATGTAACACTTGTTACAAAGAACAAGAGACACTCATGTTAATATAACACTTGTTACAAAGAACAAGAGACACTCATGTTAATGTAACACTTGTTACAAAGAACAAGAGACACTCATGTTAATATAACACTTGTTACAAAGAACAAGAGACACTCATGTTAATATAACACTTGTTACAAAGAACAAGAGACACTCATGTTAATGTAACACTTGTTACAAAGAACAAGAGACACTCATGTTAATATAACACTTGTTACAAAGAACAAGAGACACTCATGTTAATATAACACTTGTTACAAAGAACAAGAGACACTCATGTTAATGTAACACTTGTTACAAAGAACAAGAGACACTCATGTTAATATAACACTTGTTACAAAGAACAAGAGACACTCATGTTAATATAACACTTGTTACAAAAGAACAAGAGACACTCATGTTAATGTAACACTTGTTACAAAGAACAAGAGACACTCATGTTAATATAACACTTGTTACAAAGAACAAAGACACTCATGTTAATATAACACTTGTTACAAAGAACAAGAGACACTCATGTTAATGTAACACTTGTTACAAAGAACAAGAGACACTCATGTTAATATAACACTTGTTACAAAGAACAAGAGACACTCATGTTAATATAACACTTGTTACAAAGAACAAGAGACACTCATGTTAATGTAACACTTGTTACAAAGAACAAGAGACACTCATGTTAATATAACACTTGTTACAAAGAACAAGAGACACTCATGTTAATATAACACTTGTTACAAAAAAAAACAAAGACACTTGTTCAAGAGACACTCATGTTAATATAACACTTGTTACAAAGAACAAGAGACACTCATGTTAATGTAACACTTGTTACAAAGAACAAGAGACACTCATGTTAATGTAACAACAAAGAACAAGAGACACTCATGTTAATATAACACTTGTTACAAAGAACAAGAGACACTCATGTTAATATAACACTTGTTACAAAAAACAAGAGAACTCGTGTTAATGTAACACTTGTTACAAAGAACAAGAGACACTCATGTTAATATAACACTTGTTACAAAGAACAAGAGAACTCATGTTAATGTAACACTTGTTACAAAGAAAAAGAGACACTCATGTTAATGTAACACTTGTTACAAAGAACAAGAGACATGTTAATATAACACTTGTTACAAAGAACAAGAGACACTCATGTTAATGTAACATTTGTTACAAAAACAAGAGACACTCATGTTAATATAACACTTGTTACAAAAAGAACAAGAGACACTCATGTTAATATAACACTTGTTACAAAGAACAAGAGACACTCATGTTAATGTAACACTTGTTACAAAGAACAAGAGACACTCATGTTAATATAACACTTGTTTGTTACAAAGAACAAGAGACACTCATGTTAATATAACACTTGTTACAAAAGAACAAGAGAACTCATGTTAATATAACACTTGTTACAAAGAACAAGAGACACTCATGTTAATATAACACTTGTTACAAAGAACAAGAGACACTCATGTTAATATAACACTTGTTACAAAAAACAAGAGACACTCATGTTAATGTAACACTTGTTACAAAAACAAGATATAACACTCATGTTAATATAACACTTGTTACAAAGAACAAGAGACACTCGTGTTAATGTAACACTTGTTAAAAAAACAAGAAACTCATGTTAATATAACACTTGTTACAAAGAACAAGAGAGACTCATGTTAATGTAACACTTGTTACAAAGAAAAAAAACAATCATGTTAATCTAACACATGTTTCAAAGAACAAGAGACACTGATGTTAATATAACACTTGTTACAAAGAACAAGAGACACTCATGTTAATGTAACACTTGTTACAAAGAAAAGAGACACTCATGTTAATATAACACTTGTTACAAAGAACAAGAGACACTCATGTTAATGTAACACTTGTTAAAAAGAACAAGAGACACTCATGTTTATGTAACACCTGTTACAAGAAACAAGAGAACTCGTGTTAATATAACATTTGTTACAAAGAGCAAGAGACACTCATGTTAATCTAACACTTGTTACAAAAAACAAGAGAACTCGTGTTAATGTAACACTTGTTTTAAAGAACAAGAGACACTCATGTTAATATAACACTTATTACAAAGAACAAGAGGCACTCGTGTTAATTTAACACTTTTTACAAAAAACAAAAGAACTCGTGTTTGTATAACACTTATTACAAAGAAAAAGTGACACTCATGTTAATGTAACACTTGTTACAAAGAACAAGAGAACTCATGTTAATATAACACTTGTTACAAAAAACACTCATGTTAGTTTAACACTTATTTCAAAGAATACAAGAGAACTCGTGTTTGTGTAACACTTATTACAAAAAAAGTGACACTCATGTCAATATAACACTTGTTAGAAAGAACAAGAGAGACTCATGTTTATGTAACACTTGTTACAAAGAAAAGAAACAATCATGTTAATCTAACACATGTTTCAAATAACAGGAGACACTGATGTCAATATAACACTTGTTACAAAGAACATACGACACTCATGTTAATGTAACACTTGTTACACAGAAAGAGACACTCATATTAATATAACACTTGTTACAAAGAACAAGAGAAACACATGTTAATGTAACACTTGTTAAAAAGAACAAGAGAACTCGTGTTAATATAACACTTGTTACAAAGAACAAGAGAACTTGTGTTAATATAACACTTGCTACAAAGAAAAAAAGACACTCATGTTAATATAACACTTGTAACAAAAAACAAGACACTCATGTTAATGTAACACTTGTTACAAAGAACAAGAGACACTCATGTTAATATAACACTTGTTACAAAGAACAAGAGACACTCATGTTACAAAGAACAAGAGAATGTAACACTTGTTACAAAGAACAAGAGAACTCATGTTAATATAACACTTGTTACAAAGAACAAGAGACACTCATGTTAATGTAACACTTGTTACAAAGAACAAAGACTAAACTCATGTTAATCTAACACTTGTTACAAAGAACAAGAGACACTCATGTTAATATAACACTTGTTACAAAGAACAAGAGACACTCATGTTAATGTAACACTTGTTACAAAAGAAAGAGACACTCATGTTAATATAACACTTGTTACAAAGAACAAGAGACACTCATGTTAAAGTAAACTTGTTACAAAGAACAAGAGACACTCATGTTAATGTAACACTTGTTACAAAAAGAACAAAGACACTCATGTTAATATAACACTTGTTACAAAGAACAAGAGACACTCATGTTAATGTAACACTTGTTACAAAAAACAAGAGAACTCATGTTAATATAACACTTGTTACAAAGAACTCATGTTAAGAGACACTCATGTTAATATAACACTTGTTACAAAGAACAAGAGACACTCATGTTAATGTAACACTTGTTACAAAGAACAAGAGACACTCATGTTAATGTAACACTTGTTACAAAGAACAAGAGACACTCATGTTAATATAACACTTGTTACAAAAACAAGAGACACTCATGTTAATATAACACTTGTTACAAAGAACAAGAGACACTCATGTTAATGTAACACTTGTTACAAAAAACAAGAGAACTCATGTTAATATAACACTTGTTACAAAGAACAAGAGACACTCATGTTAATGTAACACTTGTTACAAAGAACAAGAGACACTTGTGTTAATATAACACTTGTTAAAGAACAAGAGACACTCATGTTAATATAACACTTGTTACAAAGAAGAACAAGAGACACTCATGTTAATGTAACACTTGTTACAAAAAAAAAGAGACACTCATGTTAATATAACACTTGTTACAAAGAACAAGAGACACTCATGTTAATGTAACACTTGTTACAAAGAAAAAGAAACACTCATGTTAATATAACACTTGTTACAAAGAACAAGAGACACTCATGTTAATATAACACTTGTTACAAAGAACAAGAGACACTCGTGTTAATGTAACATTTGTTACAAAGAGAAAGAGACACTCATGTTAATCTAACACTTGCTACAAAGAACAAGAGACACTCATGTTAATATAACACTTGTTACAAAGAACAAGAGACACTCATGTTAATGTAACACTTGTTACAAAAACAAGAGACACTTGTGTTAATATAACACTTGTTACAAACAACAAAAGAGACACTCATGTTAATATAACACTTGTTACAAAAAAAACAAGAGAACTCATGTTAATGTAACACTTGTTACAAAGAACAAGAGACTCATGTTAATATAACACTTGTTGTTAAAGAACAAGACACTCATGTTAATGTAACACTTGTTAAAAGAACAAGAGAACTCATGTTAATGTAACACTTGTTACAAAGAACAAGAGACACTCATGTTAATATAACACTTGTTACAAAGAACAAGAGACACTCATGTTAATATAACACTTGTTACAAAGAACAAGAGACACTCATGTTAATATAACACTTGTTACAAAGAACAAGAGACACTCATGTTAATGTAACACTTGTTATATAAAAACAAGAACACTCACTGTTAATATAACACTTGTTACAAAGAACAAGAGACACTCATGTTAATATAACACTTGTTACAAGAACAAGAGACACTCATGTTAATGTAACACTTGTTACAAAGAACAAGAGACACTCATGTTAATATAACACATGTTACAAAGAACAAGAGACACTCTTGTTAATGTAACACTTGTTACAAAACAACAAGAGACACTCATGTTAATATAACACTTGTTACAAAGAACAAGAGACACTCATGTTAATGTAACACTTGTTAAAAGAACAAGAGACACTCATGTTAATGTAACACTTGTTACAAAGAACAAGAGAACTCATGTTAATATAACACTTGTTACAAAGAACAAGAGACACTCATGTTAATATAACACTTGTTACAAAAAACAAGAGAACTCATGTTAATGTAACACTTGTTTTAAAAACAAGAGACACTCATGTTAATATAACACTTGTTACATGTTAATATAACACTTGTTACAAAGAACAAGAGACACTCATGTTAATATAACACTTGTTACAAAAAAAAAGAGAACTCGTGTTAATATAACACTTGTTACAAAGAAAAAGAGACACTCATGTTAATGTAACACTTGTTACAAAGAACAAGAGACACTCATGTTAATATAACACTTGTTACAAAAAAAAAACACTCATGTTAATATAACACTTGTTACAAAGAAACAAGAGAACTCGTGTTAATGTAACACTTGTTACAAAAAAAAAGAGACACTCATGTCAATATAACACTTGTTACAAAGAACAAGAGAGACTCATGTTTATGTAACACTTGTTACAAAGAAAAAGAAACAATCATGTTAATCTAACACATGTTTCAAATAACAGGAGACACTGATGTCAATATAACACTTGTTACAAAGAACATACGACACTCATGTTAATGTAACACTTGTTACACAGAAAGAGACACTCATGTTAATATAACACTTGTTACAAAGAACAAGAGACACACATGTTAATGTAACACTTGTTAAAAGAACAAGAGAACTCGTGTTAATATAACACTTGTTACAAAGAACAAGAGAACTCGTGTTAATATAACACTTGTTACAAAAAAGACACTCATGTTAATATAACACTTGTAACAAAAAACAACAAGACACTCATGTTTATGTAACACTTGTTACAAAGAACAAGAGACACTCATGTTAATATAACACTTGTTACAAAGAACAAGAGACACTCATGTTAATGTAACACTTGTTACAAAGAACAAGAGAACTCATGTTAATATAACACTTGTTACAAAGAACAAGAGACACTCATGTTAATGTAACACTTGTTACAAAGAA